>NW_023425399.1:5000-122500 GCF_014108415.1 Molossus molossus | reverse complement strand
TAGCTTTGCTCCCAGGTCCAACCGGGGGCCAAATGGAGCCACCCTTGTCCCCTCCCTGTGCTCCCTGCAGACACACCAAGATGAAGACAGCTACCAACATTTACATCTTCAACCTGGCCCTGGCAGACACCTTGGTGCTGCTGACACTGCCCTTCCAGGGCACAGATGTCCTCCTGGGCTTCTGGCCGTTCGGGAATGCCCTGTGCAAGGCTGTCATCGCCATCGACTATTACAACATGTTCACCAGCACCTTCACGCTGACCGCCATGAGCGTGGACCGCTACGTAGCCATCTGCCACCCCATCCGCGCCCTCGATGTCCGGACCTCCAGCAAGGCCCAGGCTGTCAACGTGGCCATCTGGGCCCTGGCCTCTGTCGTCGGCATCCCTGTGGCCATCATGGGCTCGGCACAGGTCGAGGATGAAGGTCAGTCGGGTGGCCCTCCCTCCCCAGGCCCGGGCCCAGGCTCCCTGGCTGCACCTGACCTGCTTCTCTCCCTGCAGAGATCGAGTGTCTGGTGGAGATCCCCAGCCCGCAGGACTACTGGGGCCCCCTTTTTGCTGTCTGCATCTTCCTCTTCTCCTTCATCATCCCCGTGCTCATCATCTCCGTCTGCTACAGCCTCATGGTCCGGCGGCTGCACGGTGTTCGCCTGCTCTCGGGCTCCCGGGAGAAGGACCGGAACCTGCGGCGCATCACGCGGCTGGTGCTGGTGGTGGTGGCGGTGTTTGTGGGCTGCTGGACGCCGGTGCAGGTCTTCGTGCTGGTCCAAGGGCTGGGCGTCCAGCCAGGCAGCGAGACGGCGGTGGCCGTCCTGCGCTTCTGCACGGCTCTCGGCTACGTGAACAGCTGCCTCAACCCCGTGCTCTACGCCTTCTTGGACGAGAACTTCAAGGCCTGCTTTCGCACGCTCTGCTGCACGCCTGCCCTGCGCCGGGAGGGGCCCGCGTCCAGCCGCACGCGCAGCACGGCCAAGGGTGTGACCCTCGCCTGCAAGACCTCTGAGACAGTGCCACGGCCTGCATGACTAGGCGTGGACCTGCCCATGGCGCCCGTCAGCCCACAGAGCCCGTCAACACCCAACACGGAGCTCACCCAGGTCACTGCTCTCTAGGCTGACGCACAACCTGAGCCCTGAGCATCACTGCCTCCGGGGGCTTCCCTGTGGCCCGAAGGGCCTGGTGACGTCATGGAACAGGTCAGGGCATCAGGGCTGCCCATGGCCCAGTCACACTAAAGCTGCCCTCCTGGTGCAGGGCAGGGGTGTGCACGAGAACTCGCCAGTGAGTGTGCCCGGCCAGAGCTCACGTGGACCCAGGACTGTGATTCACAGGACTCCATGGCCTCTCCTCTGCTGCGCCCGGTGTGCCCTGGGCGGGCACACACCCGGAGGAGCGGCAGCAGTGTGTACAGTCCCCGTGCCCCGTGCCCCTTGCCCCGTGCTGTCTGCTGTCTGCTGTCTGCGCCAGGGCAGTGGGACTCACCCTCCCCTGGGAGCTGCTGCCATGGACCTTCCTGAGCCTCGCGCTGTGCGGCCTCTGTCCCTGAGTCTGCTCCGCTCCAGACACCCCGCAGGCAGCCTCCCCCCCGCCCCCCCCCCCCGAGTGCAGTGAACTGGCCGCAGAGGCCTGGCCAAGTGTGAGGAGCTGCGGGGCTGGGGTGAGAGCTGGGGACCCCAGGAGGCTGCTCTGTCATCGTTTGCGAAGCAGCCTGTGTACCTGGTCGTGACTGCTCAATGCCGAGCGTCCCCACCTGGGGTCCCTGTGCCCTCCTGGCGCTGTCTCCCTCACAGTCTCTCCTGTCCTTGAACTCAGACGCCAGCCACTGTGCGCTGGCAGGACCCTGTGCCCTCTTTGGCTCTTGGTGGCCTTGGCAGGTGGCAGTTGGGATGGGTTTTGCTCTGCACCCACAGTGACTGACCCCCTGCCTCATTTCCAAGTCTCCAGGTGTCTCTGGGGGAGGCCTGAGCTTCTGGTCCCCAATCAGAGGACGGTTTCACCTTTGGAGCTGGGGTGACAGGTGGGGCTTGGCAAGACCTGCTCGAGTGACGCTGTGCACACTGGGCCGTGGGACCCTGGTGGGGGTGTCTCCCTGGGGAGTTCACTGGAGAAGCCTGCTCCCCATCTGCACATGGAAGCTGTGACTTGGTGACTTTGCAACTAGTCCTCCTGCGATGTCGAGAAGACTGTTCTGCCTCCACCTGCAGCCCTGGGCCAGGTGACCTTAGGCACCTGAAAGAACAAGATTTGCTGACTCCGGCTGGCTTCTGCTTCCCTGGCCCGTGGGCTGATCCCGGGAGGCTCTGAAGCCCCAGCCTCCGTGGCTGCAGCGCTCGTGGCTGCGGGCCTGTGCCCCTGCGTCTCCATGTATTTATGCATGTTTTCCAGGTGTGACCCCTGCATGCATTCAACCTGAACCCGCACCTCGGGCTCAGGAAGGAGGCCCGTGACACCCGCCTGCTGACCAGGATGCTCTCCTGGCAGCAGGTGTTCCTGACCCCTGCTGGGGGCTGTCCATGGTGGGCGTGTGTGGTCCTCCTACCTGCCCTGTGTTCCTCCCCTGGCCACCCCCGCCCCACCCCCACCGCCCCCACCGCGCCTCCAACTTTGGTAAGGGGTGTGACTAGTTCCCGTGCCAGGGCTGTTACCTTCTATTCTGTGGACAACGACCAGGGCGCCTCTCTCCTGCAGTGGCAGGTTCCCGTGGAGCCAGTGTGTGGGTGTTCGTCCACCTGGTGTCCGCCGCCCCACCAGCCTGTCCTCCCTGGAGCGGCGCTGAGGGGCGCGCTGAGGAGAGATGAGCAGAGGCGCCCCCTGGGTGCCCCGAGATGCGCGTAGGCCTCCTGGCTCGTGTGGGCCCGGTTCTGCCTGGTGGACCCTCGGGGCAGGGGACCCTATCAGAGGGGCTTCTTAGGGGTGGTGCGGGCGACCCGGACTGAAGTGCTGGGCCAGGTGGATGGGCCAGGTGGTTCTGTACAGGTTTCTGTGATGGCACTTGGCTGAGGGGAAAGTTTGGGAGGAATGGGCCACACCAGGCAGAGAGGCAGTGACCTCGACGGACTCCGAGGGGGGCTCCTGGGGGCCGTGACCTTCTGCACGGCTGCGTGTCCAGGGTGACTCCACAGTGCCTGACCTCGCTGACCCGCAGGGAGCAGTCGGGCTGCACCAGGCAGGCAGGGATGAGGGGTGGGCAGTGGCCAGGTGGACCTCGTCTTGAAAGTGGGGGCCATCAACCCCCAGCTCTCCGGAGAAGAGCCCCCTTTCTGCTCCGGTCCCCAGCCCGCACCCCTGCCCCCTGCTTCCGCCCAGGCACTGCAGCACCAGCCCCTGGTGAGGTCTTCGGGCTCCTCTGAGCTCAGATTTCTCTCTGGAGCCAAAGGGACAGCCGAGTCCCCCTGGTGGGGCTGTGGGGAAGACCCAGGCACGGGGACACGCCCTGTCTGTGCCTTTGCCGGGCTACAGAAGCACTGTGGAGGGGGCTAGTCCTCTCCCAGGCCAGCAACTCCCTGGGGTAGGATCCTGGAGAGGGTTCACCTCCCCCTGCCTCTTGGCTGGGTCATGACTCCCTGGTCCTTGGGGTCTCCCTCCTGGTGGGTGGGGACGGAGTGAGGTCTGTGGGTCCCTGGCTGGTCTTGTCAGGGTGTTTCCAGTGGAGCTGTGGAGGGGTCAGGAGCCACCCGAGGGAGCAAGGGGCCTGGGGTCTCTCGGGAGCTCGGCCGGCACTCTGCTGTGGACAAGCTCCGCTGGGCAGAGGGCAAACCCTGAGCCGGGTCTTGTACGCGGTGCCCGGCTCTCTCCTCATGCCTCGTGCCTCACACCTGCCCTCTCAGGCAGGGTGTGGCGTCCCAGCATCTTCCCCGAGAAACCGGAAGGGCACAGGATGTGGTCATTGCCGCCCTGCCTCGGAGGGGTGACTGCGGCGTGGGGGAGCGGCAGAGGTGTGGGTGTCAGCGGCGGTTTAGAGTGTCCACAGCCCGCGTGTGGGCCAGACATCGACTCCCTGCTGAGGGAGAGAGCAGCCACACCCTGGTCTCCGCTCGCCCCGGCTCTGCGCTGTGGCAGACGCCCCTGCCGCAGGGGGAGGGTCGGTGAGTGGAGGGGCTGGGCTGCGCCTGGCCCTGGGAGGGGCCTTGAGGCCCTGAGGCAGAACCTCCCCAAGCTGCTGTCCGATTCCTGCGCCCAGGCCCCCAGACACCGTGGCCGGTCCAGCCGCAGCAAAGCGAGTCTCGTGTCGCTTGGTTTCCCAGCGCATGGAAAACGTATGTCACTGTCCCGTGTGCAGTGGCAAAGTGTACAGAACAGTGCACACACCTGCGTCACAAAACGCTTCCGTGTGGAGATGTCGCTGTCTGAACCTTCCGTGAATCGCGACCTTTCTGCTGGCGGGGGCCGTGCCTCCCTGCGGATGACGCGGTGTCTGAGGGACAGCGAGGTGAGCTCCGTCCTGGGAGCGGCCACAACAGGTGCTGACGCTGGGACTGGGAGGGGGAGGGGAGGCGGGTCTGGGCTCCGGGCTCTGCGGGGGAGCTGCAGTGACTGCCTGGTGGGGTGAGACCTGCACCAGGGGCACCTCAGGGGATGGCGGACGCAGGTCCCGGATGCCAGCCGGGCCGACTGGGCGGAGCTGTGTCGTGGGGACTGAAGCCAGCCTGGGGCTCCTGAGCGGAGAAGGGTCACGGGAGGTTCAGGGTGACTACAGATGGCTGGAGGGCCAGGGGCGGAGCCAGCGGGGCGCAGGGGGCGCCTTCAAGGCTGCCCCACCCTCCTACCTGGGGAGCCTCTCTCAGAGGGGCCAGCACCTCAGCGTCCCCACCCTGACACGGTGCCTCTAGGCCCCAGGCCACACCCTGGGGAGGAAAGGGCCCAGGTGCCGGCCTGTCCAAGTGACAGGTGCCCTGTGGACTGTGGGTTCCAGAGGTCCGGCAGAAGGGCCTTGAGTCCAGTAGCCGGACGGGAGCGGGCCACAGACTGGCTTGGACACAGGTGCATGGAAGGGGAGCAGAGGGCACAGGGCATGTGAGTGCATTTCGTGGCCTCAGTTTGAAGCGTGGGGTGGTTGCCGACAGAGGGGGGTGACTTCATCCTGGGGACCCCAGTCCCGACCCTGCTGCACCTCAGCTTCCTGCTGGGGGAGCTGCCCTGGATCTTGCCCCCCCCCCTTTGCCCAGCTGGTCTGTGACACACCTGGGTGCTGTCTCTGCACCAGGCTGGGCTGGGACCTGACCGGGTTCGGTGTCACCTCCGTCCAGGGCTCACGGGATGGGTCTTCTGCTACCCGCTGTCCGCTGTCAGGAGAGGCCTGGGCTGGGGCGGGTGGGCTGTGCCTCCAGAGTGCTGGTGGGGGCTTCTGCCTGAAGCCACTTGTCCTGCCCTCTCATCACGTGTCCTGAGGCAGGTGTGTCCATCACACACCTCTCTCCTCCCTGCCTGACCCTCCAGGGACCCCGAGTGGGGCCTGGGACCCTCCTGTGCACCGTGGTGCGCTCGGGGGCTCGGAGGGAGGACAGCGGTGGACGCAGGTGGAAGGAGCTTTCGGCAGGAGAGGGAAGCCGGCCAGAAGCAGGGTTTCAAGTCTTGGGGTTGCCATAGCAACACAGACCTCCCACACAGCTGTGGGTGTGGTGTCCGGCTGGGTGTGCGGGAAGCCACAGGGCTGGTGGGCTGGTGCCGGTGCAGGTGAGGCCTGCTTGCCGGGACCTCATCCCTGTCAGGGTCCAAAATGTGGGTCCGTGTGGGGCGGGGTGGGGGAGAGTGGGAGAGCCTGGTGTTGACCTCGTCGACCTGGCCTGCCCGTGGGTCCTGCCGTGTCTGTGGGGACAGTCCCGTGTCCTGGGGTCCCATGGCACCATGTTTTTTTGGTGTCCTGGGAAGGACAGAGTTTGAATCCAGACTGGTGCCCCCCCACCCCCGCCAATGTTGGCCTCAGTCTGCCCTCAGCTGCGGATCAGCGGGGAATGGAGATGTGGGCAAGCACCTCGGGCATCGCCTGCCCCGTGAGCTCCTTCGTGCCAGTGTGGGGTCAGCAGGGCCAGCACCGCATGCGAGTAGGTGTCAGGCCAGGTGAGGCCATTTTGGGGGGGAGACGCAGTCTCTGAGGGGAGATCAGGGTCAGCAGGAGGCCAGCGCTGGCTGCAGGTGTGGGACTGCTGCAGTGGGACAGCCTCAAAGCCCCCCTCTTCCCGGAGGCCCTTGTGGGTTAGCTCCGTGCACCCTAGGGGCAGCGCTTCCCCAGGGCTGGGGTGGATGCTCAGGGTCCCCTCCAGCTCCCGCAATGCAGCTCAGCCCTGACCCCCAGTGGCCACTGCTGCACACTGCTGCGCCCTCCTGGAGAAGAGTCTGGGTCTGGAGCCCGTGCTCGGTGGGGGGACACTGGCAGGGAACGTGGGGGCAACCTGATGTGGGTGTGAGTGGGAGAACAGTTATGGCGCCGGCATCCGTGAGGACGGAGAGATGGTGGGACTGGTGTTGGGAACCTGGGCTGGAGTCAGGGCCCACTGCCAGTGATGGACGGGAGGACGCACGAGGTCTCCAGGGCTCAGACTGACCTGGTCCCTGGGGAGGCCTCGGCCATCCGCCTGCCCAGCTGGGCAGGGCCCGTGTGGTGGTCAAGACCCCGCAGAGGAGCGGGCCCAGGAGTGTTGAGGATGGAGGTGCCTGGGCAGTGGGTGCTGCTTGGGGCCGAGGGGGACGATGGTCAGGTGGGAGCCCAAGGGCAGCCGCAGAGTCAGGCTCAGAGGGGCTTTGGGAACCTGACAGAGGCCACCCCTGGAGTGGGGGAGCTTCTGTGCCGGGTACACGTGTGTG
The DNA here is from genome assembly GCF_014108415.1 of Molossus molossus. NCBI lineage: Eukaryota > Metazoa > Chordata > Mammalia > Chiroptera > Molossidae > Molossus > Molossus molossus. The sequence goes on along the minus strand of NW_023425399.1, from coordinate 115,697 downwards.
TCTAGTGTGTGCCTGTGTACACACGTGTGCGTGTGCGCATGCCTGTGTCTGCGTGTGCACACGTGTGCGTGTGTGCCGGGCTGAGTCCTCCCTGCTCCTCTCTCCTTTTCCTTCAGGCCATTGTTGGCAGCCAGGGCTGGCTCCCTACACCGTAGGGTCATGTGACTTCTCCCTGAAAGCCTTCAAAACGACTCATTTAAACACTGATGACTGAAACGATGCTGTCAGGCTGGGGTTTGAGTCAAGGTGACTCTGTGGGTGTGGGTTCTCTCCGTGCTTGAAATTCTGTCAGGATAAATCGCAAAAGACTTTGAATGTAAAAAAAAAATTAACTGGTGTCCAGATGTTCTGTCTCTTGTTTTTCTGAACACTTTTAACACTCTGTAATTGCAGAAAATTGATAGCAGTGCAAACAGTTCTTCGCAGAAATGCAGATCAGATCTGTGTGCCGAGAGCAGTTGATCACCGCTCCTCATTTTGCGTCTGCGGACACAGCCCTGCGGTGTGTGTCTCTGGTCTGGGCTCTCCTTCGAACCAGGTTGTGACGTTTGACTGCTTTCTTCATCAGCGCTGTGGGTTGAAGTGCTGACCCCAGGACCTGTGCGTGTGGCCCGACTGCAAGTCAGGTCTTTGCGGATGTGGTGAGCGTGGTGCGGTCACGCTGGAGTCCTTATAAGAACAGGGACATCTGGACACAGAAACCGATGACACAGAATACCAGGTGATGACGGAGCCAGTGACTGGGGTGACGACGTGTGCATGGCTGAGGGACACTCGGGGCCACCAGAGGCTGAAAGATGTTGCCCTGGAGCCTTGGAAGGTGCCCAGACCACCTGGAGCCTTGGAGGACGCCCGGTTCTGCTCACACCTGGAGCCTTGGAGGACGCCCGGTTCTGCCCACCTGGAGCTGGAGTTCTGCCGCCCAGGCCGAGTGAGAACGGATCTGCTTGTCTTTAAGCCTCCAGGTCTGTGGCGCTCAGTCAGGACGACCTCACGCCTGTGTTGGGAGGGGTGGGCCTGCCTGGAGGGGTTATGGAGAGGATTTTGGACATTTTCCTAAAGGCAGTGGGAGGCTTTTGAAAAAAACAAATAAACAAACAATCAAAAAACAACTCATCCTAGAGAATGTTGAGAGGAGTTTCTGGGGGTTGTGTGAGTTCTCCCTGTCGTGTGGCGATGCTGCACGTTGAGGGTGGGGTGTTAGGCTGTGTGTCCACAGGTGGCTGGGGGTGGCCTCTGGGGGCCCTGGCCCAGGTGTGTGCACATGTGTTTGTGGACGGATCACAGGGTGGAGGTACCGGCGTAGCTGCCCGCGGCGTAGACACATGGTAGGGTGCAACGGATGTAGTCAGGGACCCTCTGCGACCTCAGGGCAGGGCAGGTCTCAGAGAGGACAGTGTGGGCTGTCTGGTCACCACCACGTCCGCACAGTGGTGCTTGGAGGCACTGGGCTGGGCCCGAGCTCTGTGCAGTGCAGGAGGCAGGATGAGGACCTGAGAATCAGGAGGGGGGGCCCTGGAGGGGCTCATGTTCTCCTGCTCTGGCTCCTCTCTCAGCCTGTGGGGACCCTCCTCACTTGTCCTGGTGGGGCCCGGGGCCTGGAGGGGTGTCAGGACCCATTTTCCCTGGGGTCTCCAGTGCTGATCTGCAGCCACATTGGAAAGAGCCTGAGAATTCAGTCCCGTGGCGACTGGGGACCCTGCTAACCTCAGGCCCCCCCACTGCCCAGGCAGGTCCGGAAGGCCTGACACCTTTCTGGTCGACGCAGACACGTGACACCTTTAGACACCAGTGTGCATCCCCTGGACATGCATAGTGAGCCCCGGACCCCACCACACAGAATAGAACATGGCCCTGGAGGGGGCCCCCAGGTTTTAGCAGGTCCCCCAGACTGTGTGTCCTCTCTCCTCTGCCAGAGGGTGGCAGCGGCCCCTCACGCTTGCCCGCCAGACTGCTCAGGGCTGGAGACCAGGGAGAAAGTGGCCACCTGTTGCTCCCGGCCCCTGACCCCAGCGTTGAAGACCCTCCTAGTGGTCCCCACCCCAGGCCCCAGGGCTGAACCTCTGGATGAAAACAGAGGCAGGAATTCAAACACGCACATTTACATGTCGAATACATTTTGTTTTCTTCTAGGGGAGGGAGAATAGGTCACATATCAGAGCAGAGTCAAAGAGAAAGGGGGGGCCTGTGAAAGGAACCTCTGTCTTTGCTCCACGCCATGGGTCTGCCACCCCCCTCTCGCAGGTGCTGGACGCCGTGCAGGTGATTGGCCAGTCCGCATGGAGCTCATAGCCCCTCTGAGCACAGGTGGGCTGTCCCTGACCTTTCTGCACGGATGGTGGGTCAGTGATGCCCGACTGTGGGCACTTCCCAAGGGGAGTGTGGAGACTGTGGGCTCACCTCTCAGTGGGTGCGGTGTCGTCCCCACACCCGCCCAACATGTCTCAGGTAGGAACCCTTGCATCTCCGACAACCTAGGGTTCATTTCATTTCATCTTTGTTAATCCTCATCCAAGGATATTTTCGCATTGATTTTTAGCCAGAACCTAATTAAGAAAGGAGGGAGAGAGACACACACACACCCCGATTGTGCCTCCCGCATGCGCCCCACTGGAGCCAGGAATGGAACCTGCCACCCAGGTACGTGTCCGTGACCAGGAATCAAACCTGTGACCCTTTGGTGCACGGGCTGACGCCCTAACCACTGAGCATGCTGGCCAGGGAGACAGTCTAAGGTTTCACAGAGAAAGTCTGCATTTTAAATTGCACGTCTCCTAGCATGAGTATGGTGGAGCAACTTTTTCTTTTAAGTTATATTTTCCCCTTGTTCTGTAAACTGTTTGTATCTTTGACCCATTTTTTTTTATTGAGTTCTTAGACTTGCTCTTAGTTATTTGTGCAGACTGTTTACATAGGGAGGCTTTATTCCTAAATGTTTGCAAATATTGATCCTTGTTTGTTATTTGACTCTTATCTTTGTTTAAAGTAGTTTTGCCATGTAGAATTCTTTTATTATACGAGGTAATTAATCTTCATGATTTGGGCTTTGCAAGCTCATAATAGTCCCCTCATGCTCCGAGCACGTTATGGTTATTTTTAGACTTTTGTATCTTTAACCAACTTAGGATTTATTTTGGTATAAATAAATTTATTTTGGTATAAGATCCAGGTCAGGGATCTTAGTCTGTTAGGATTCAGGTAAAAGATGGATTTTCCCACTTTGAGGGGACTGAAGAGTGGGCTTCAGGCTGGGCGGGGTGCAGAGACCACTGAGTGTACCGAGGTCCACCCTTGACCTGAGGGGTCCTGGAGAAGGCTGCCCGCAGGACCCTGCAGGGAGGGGGGGAATGAATACCCCCCCCTCCCATGGGCCCCCCAGGAGGTAGGCAGGCCACAGGTGAACCACACTGAGTTGGGAATGGGGGGAGGAAGGGTCGTGTTGGGTAAGTGACCTCAAATTGGTCTGGACAGTGTAGAGTTGCAGGGAGCTGGGTCTGTGGGTGTGGGGGGTGCCAGGGAGGCCGTTGGTGTGCACAGGTCCCCAGTGCCCCCCAGGGGGACCCAAAAACGAGGGCATCATGCTGCACCATCACGACTCATTCATTCATTCGTTCATTCGTTCAGCACCTATGAGTTGAGCCCTTGCCAAAAAGTGGGATCCTCCCTGACATAAAACTCAACAAACACTTAAGCCAGACACTGGTGTGACCAAGTCCCAAATGATGATTTTTCCCAGGATGACTATTTAGACCCTTTGGGGGAGAAAAAGCCCGGTTCTTGAAACAATTATTTTGGGTGGTTTGATGGTTCTCCAACACTTGACTGTTGGGAAGTCAGTGCCAGTTGGGTGGGGTCCCCATGGGCAGGGCCTTGACAGTGGGGGCTGGGGAGAGCAGGAGTTTGGGTCCCACGGAGGCCACCCAGGGAGAGGACGTGGCTGTTGTCCCGCAGGAGCTGCTGGTGACCACACTGGTGGGGGGACAGGGGCCTCCAGGACTACTGAGGACGAGGACAGCCTTCAGCGGAGCTTGGGCAGCATGGGGTGGGGCTGCAGAGCGGGTGACCCCTCCGTCTGTGGCCCAGTCCAAGGAGAAGGTGGGGAGGAGAGGAGGGCATGTTCACCTGGCCGAGGGGTCCAGGACCCAGGAGTGAGCGGGGCTGGCCAGAGGCCTGGGAGCAGCAGAGGGAGGCTGGCAGGGGCCCAGAGGGCACTTCTTGGTGACAGACCGCTGGTGTTTGAAGTCACAGGGCAGCACTCCCCAGCCCTCATCACCACCCCTATCCTGGCCCTCACAGCCTCCCCAGGTGTCCCCTGGTGTTCCCCAGCATTCTCTGTGGGTCCCCTGTGTGTCCCCTGGCCCTGTCCTAGCTAACATCTCGCACCAACCCCAACAGTCCATCATTGCTCCCACGTTTCCGGGCCCCCACACCTCTCCTGGGCCTGTGTGCTCCCTGACGGGGCTCTGTGGGCGGAGGACTGTCGTCTGCAGCCCCGGACTGTCTGCCTCCCTCTGCATGGCCCACAGGACGTCCCCAGTGTGGGGACAGCGCCACCAAGCCCTGCACCCCCCACGCCGAAGGAGGATGACAAAAAGGCGAGCTGTCCCTTTAATTTCTTCCTAGGCCAAGTCTCCAGACTACAAAAACAACATTTTAATTTAAATTCCGATTCCACATCCATTCACAGAGCAGCTCCGAGCAGGGGTTTCATTAAAAGCTTTAATGGGTTTTATGGGGCTTGTCACATCCGGAAAGGAGATGGAGAAAATCCATTTTCTCTGCTCCCAGAATTTCAACAACGGCGGGGAAACAAATTGCCATGAAAATGCAGAGCAGTCCAGCCTGGTCCAGACAGGGAGCAGACTCCCTCCAGGTGAAGGCGCCGGTGACCTCCACCCCCCACACACGGGGCCATGACACAAAGGACCAGCCAGGGCGACAGTCCAGGTTTAAAGCCGAGAATCCTGGGCCTGGCCAGGCAGCTCATTGGTCAGAGCATTGTCCCCGTAGGGCAAGGCCGCAGGTTCGATCCCCAGTCAGGGCACATGCAGAATCAGCCGAGGAGCCTGGCTGGTGTGGCTCAGTGGCTGGGGCCTCGGCCTTCGCACTGAATGGTCGTGGGGTTGAGTCATGGTCAAGGGCACATACATCCTTGGTTCCAGCTTCGATCCCAGGCCCTGGCCCAGGTGTGTGCGGGAGGCAACCAGTCAATGTGTCTCTCTCACATCGATGTTTCTCTCCCTCTCCATTTCAATCTAAAACTCAATGGAAAAAGTATCCTTGGGTAAGGATTAAAAAAAACAGCAAATCAACCAATGAATGCATAAATATGTGGAACAAATCAGTGTTTCTGTCTCCCTTCCTCTCTCTAAAAATCAATAAATAAAACTGAGAGTCCCAGACACACCTGTGTCCAGGGTGGTGGGCCGCAGGGTCAGACAGGCAGCAGTCAACCCACCCCACAGGGGCCTTCCTGTGACCCCCTCTGCCCCCCTTGTGCACCTGCTCGGGCCCCCACAGATTCCCCGAATTCAACTGTCACCAGCAGAACCGCTCTCTGCCCTCGGATCTCCCCCGGCCTAGGTGCTCGAGGCCTGTGGGTGGAGCCTCCTGGGGTCCTGGACCCCTCGGCCAGGTGAACATGCCACAGCCCTCCTGTCCTCCCCACCTTCTCCTCGGACTGGGCCACAGACGGAGGGGTCACCCGCTCTGCAGCCCCACCCCATGCTGCCCAAGCTCCGCTCAAGGCTGTCCTCGTCCTCGGTAGTCCTGGAGGCCCCTGTCCCCCCACCAGTGTGGTCACCAGCAGCTCCTGCGGGACAACAGCCACGTCCTCTCCCTGGGTGGCCTCCGTGGGACCCAAACTCCTGCTCTCCCCAGCCCCCACTGTCAAGGCCCTGCCCATGGGGACCCCACCCAACTGGGCACTGACTTTCTAACAGTCAGAGCAAGTGTTAGAGAACCATCGAAGAGCGAAAACAATGGTCATGCTGGCGGGTGGCTCGGTGGAGCAAGGACCCTGCACAGAGAGGTCCCTGTTCGATCCCCGGTAGGGGCACATGCCCGGGTTGTGGCTCGATCTCCAGTGGGATCGATGTTTCTGTCTCTCTCTCTCCCTTTTTCTCTCTAAAAATCAATAAAAAATATTTGAAGAAACAATTGTTTTAAGAATTGGGCTCCCGCCCTGGCCGGTTTTGCTCAGCGGTTAGAGCGTCGGCCTGCGGTCTGGAGAGACCCGGGTTCGGTTCCCGCTAAGGGCACGTACCTCGGTTGCAGTTTGTCCCCGGCAGCCACTCGATGTGTCCCTTCACGTCAGTTTCTCTCTCTCTCTCCCTCCCACTCTATCTGTACAAAAAATGGAAAAATATCCTCGGGTGAGGATAAAAAAAAAAGAATTGGGCTCCCCTCTCCAACAGTCTAAAGAGTCATCCTGGGAAAAGCCATCATTTAGGACTTGATTACACTAATTAAGGACTTGACTATGGACTAATGTTTTTTGTTGGGTTTTATGTCAGGGAGGATCCTCACTCTCCACACCCCGCCTGGTAGGACAGACGACAGCAGACAGACACGCACCTGGAAGTGGGCACAGCCCTGTGAGGACACACTTGGGACACTGAAAAGGTGCTTTTATTTTCTTTTCTCCTGGAGGCAACGTCACCCCGTTCCTTCTATGATGAAAAGTTCTAAGAAACACTCAGAACGTTTAACATGATAGCAGCCAAGTGCTGTGAGGCTACACGGAGGACCTGGTCCCCAGAGGGAAGCCCAGGGGCCCACGCTGGGGGCAGCGAGTGTGGCGGGGTCAGGGTGCGGGGGCACAGCTCACAGCCTCAGGCGCTCCAGCGGACATGGACGTCCGTGATGCCCACAGCCAGCGAGGGTCTCTCCCAACACGGGGAGATGTTTATACCTCAGCAGGAAAACCACAACCAAATGAAACAAAGGGTGATGGGTTGTGTAGAGATGAGTTGCCCAGAGAGAGCAGAGCTGGAGAATTGGCTTTTGGGGACACCTGTGTGCATCCTCCCTCACCCCAGATTGCTGAGCTGTCTGAGCAAGGTGGGCTACAGCTGCTGGACCTCGAGAATATCCAGTCCCCGCGTCCCTGAGGGGTGAGGCCCCGGAACAGCCTCTTGACCATCATCGGCTGATGATGGTACTTGAGTGTGTGGTACCCCCCATCATTTGAAGAGACACCCAATGACACGAATCACCCAGAAAACACAAGGGGTTAGCAAAACTGAGAATTGGAAATAAACTTCATCCCGTGGCAAGAGGGCCACCACCAGGAGCCCTGGAGAGCCTCATCATGGCGCCCAGAGTCATTCTCATCACCCAGGGTCACTGTCATCACCCAGGTCATCTTGTCACCCAGGTCATGCTCAGTGTCCAGCACCATCCGTGTCACCCAGGGTCATCTGTGACATTCAGTACCATGGAAACAGTTTCATTGGAAATGTACTTGTCATGACAAAAATGCGACCTGTGTGTCCCTCAGCAGAGATGCAGGTTTTATTCACTTCGTGTAATGCTGTTTGAAGGTGAGATCAGGCAGATCAACTCTCGTGCACCTCAGGAGCAGTGCTGAGCGCTAGCAGCACGTTGCAAAGGACTTCATTCCGTGTGATCACACGGATTCGCATCGCTGCAAGGACTGCTCCGTGACGCTCTCGAAAGTGCAGAGATGACGCAGAGCAGGTGCAGAGGCACGCCTTCTGGGGATGATGATGACTTCTGAGTGTTTATCACTGTCTATGTGTTGAAACATCTTCATGCTTACAAACTTAAAAGCAACAACAAAAAGATCAGGAGGGCTGGGACAAGGAGGCACCGGCTGGGGGCTGCCCCAGTGGTGGGCTGGGGAGCCAGCAGCCTGGGGTGGGTGGGGGATGCTGCTGAGGGTACCAGGCAGGATTTGTAGGAGGAAGAGGAGGGAAGGAGTCCGGGGCAAAGGCCAGCAGCGGGGTAGCAGGTGCTCAGTTTCTGGCCTCAAGGTAGGCTTGTGCCCAGCAGGTCACATTGGGAATCAGAATGACATTTCTGGGAACCTGGAGCTCAGGTGGGGACACGTACCTACACCGTATTGCAGAATCCGGGCAGTAGGCGCTCTGCGGTCCAGAGAGGGGCTGTTCCTCTCCTGGCCCTGGGTTGACCGGGCTGGAGAGGGAGGGAGGACACTCACGACGCGTCACTCAGACACACAGCAAGTAAGCAGTGTGTGAGCCTGGCTCAGTCAGCTCAACAGGTTTATCACACACACTTCAACTTTTATTCATGCCACAGCTAATTGCACCATAAACATTTTTCCATCAAGAGATTACTGTTTACGCATTTGCCAGTCAGCTCATTATCTCGCTTCCTGCTCCCACTTCTTCCCACTTCCCAGATCCAGGTGGTCACAGCTCCCCGCTGCCGCCCTCCAGGCCCACCCGTCTCCTGGCAGGTCAGCACCCCTCCAGCCGCCCAAGCCCAGTGTGACCTGCTGTCCCTGCTCTGGAAGAGTCGGTGCCCCTGTGGCCAGTCTGACCCTGCCCCGACTGCTCCCCCTTCTCGGGCTCCCTTCACCACGGCCCTCAGCTTGTCCATGGTCTCCCCCCACCTGTCTATGACTGCAGGGATGACAGAAAGTGGAGGGAGCCCTGGGTCCCCGAGGCTCATTCCTTTCCGTGAGCAGCACCTGTTCCTGCTGCTCCTGCTGCAGGGGTGCTGCTGCCTGTGTGGCTGGTCTTCCAGCAGTGCCTCCTGGAGTGTTCAGGTAGGTCTCACATCTGTTCAGTTGTTCCTTCCTTCCTTCCTTGAACCTTGACCCCCTCCTTCGCACAGGGCGCGGCAAGAGTCCTTCTCCCAGGAGCCTGCGTGCAGCCGAAGCAGAGTGAGCTTGAGCAGGGAGATGGGCGGCATTTCTGTGGTCCCCTCAGGACCCCTCAGCACAGAGAAATCGAGTACTTTCTGTGGGCAGAGTCTCTCCAATATCCCTCTGAGGGTGTCCCCTCCATGCTGGAGACAGGCCAGAGGAGATACTTGCACAGCAGCGTCTTGGGAGGAAAAGGAGACCATTTCCACTCCCCCTGCCCCTTCAATTTTAGGTCAGACATTGTCAGAGCCATTCTGATGGGCTGGGACAGTCCAGATGGGACTTGGCTGTTAAGAAAAACCATCCGCCACCCTCCCACCCCAAGAAAGACCAGGTTCAACACAAGGGCCTGAAGACTTGTGGGGGGCACACAGGGGGATGATGCAAACAGCCCCAGGTTTGGATCTGTGCCATGCCCAAGCTGATGAGAGTCGTGATCCCCGTCCCCACCGGGCCTGTGGGGATGGAGACAGCAGAGCCCACAGATCCAGGAGCCAGGGAACAGAGCTGTGCAGGACCCTTGCTCCACAGCGACACCTTCTGGCCACCACCGGAGCAGCACCTGGTGGAGCTCTGCTCTCTCTCCCTGGGTTGGGGCAGCACAGCCCTCTGGGTCCTGAGCCAGCGCCTGAGCCCTGACATTGGAGGAGGAGGTTTAGGAAGGAAATCATAGGCGTTGGGCCTAGAGGGTTGAGACTTGCTATTGGAGAAACAAAAACCCTGCTTACGTTTGTATCTGAGCTGGTGAAGGCCCCTCACACCCACTCCTTCCCTCCCTGGTGTTTGCTGGCCCTTCTCTTGGGCCCTGCAGAGGGTGTGGCCAAGGCCTGCTTGTCGGGTCTCCTGGTCAGGTGGGGGAACAGACCTGTCATAACTGCACATTAGGCTGTGGGAGTCTTGGTCCCGGGTGGATCATCAGCCTCTGCCTGCGTCCTGCCCTTGGGCTGGACACTCCCTGAGTTTGAGTCTGGTCCCAACCAGCCCCAACTCCCAATCTGGCCGGGGGCTTGGGCTAGGCCTGGGGTCAGGCGACAGAGAGCCACCGGGGCTGAGGTCCTGGGCAACTGAGGGGCTTCAGCTTGGCAGGGGGATGGGCTGTGACTTCCAGGACCACATCCTCCCTTCCCTCGTTCCACCCCCTCCCCAGACTCTGTTTTCAATCAGTTCAATTAGTACAACTTTAAAGCAATTAGGGAGAATTAGCAGCCGGGCTGCTGCAGGGCCTGAATGCACTCCTGTCCCCCACCTGCCCATCCCCCTTTGTCCCCCAGCCTGGCAGCTGCACCGACTCCCGCCTGGAGCCCCAGCTCAGGCTCACCTTCTCGCCGGGGTCCCAGGAGGGGCAGGTGGGCAGCCCAGCAGAGACCCAGGGACACCTGGGCCTGGGCTTGCTTGTGCAGGAGACAAAGACAGGGCGCTGGTGAGCCGCTCACCCCAAGCCAGGGTGCGGATCCCATCTGAGCACCTCCCTCTCCTCCCCCTTCTCTCCCTCCCTCCCAGACCTTCCTCCCTGGGAGAAGGAGGAGACTTGAACCCGCCCTCAGGGAGGTGAGGGCACTGGGTGACATTCCTGCTCCTGACAGCTGCTCCCCTTTCTGTGGTCTGGGGGGGCGAGCAGTGCACAGCAGTTTTCTGGGGAGGGCCTGTGCCCACCTCTGCCCACTGCCCCCTCCCTTTGGCCTCTGTTTGGGGCTCTGGTCTCTGCACTCTGCTCACCAGGGTGAGTGGGCGGGTGTCAAGCCCTGCACCCCTGGGCCTGCTCCAGGGACACGTAGAAGAGGAGACCTGTGTGCTGTGGGCTCCCTGGGGGAGGCCGAGGCCCCTCCCCCGAGTGAGAGGATGGAGGGGGCAGGGCAGGTGCAGGGCCCGACTACTACGCAGACAGAGCCCTTTGTGTAGGTCCGCCCCCCACCGAGCCTTCCGGCCCTCCCCCTCTCCCCCAGCTATCAAAGAAGGCCTGTTCTCCCAGTCTCCTCTGGGACCCCACCCGCCAGCCTCCCTCAGATGTGTGGGGCATCCTCACCACGTTCTCCCTCCTCTGCGTCCTCTGCTCTGACACTCTGAGCCCTGAGCGAGGCTCGGCGAGGCTTGGGTGAGACAGACTCAGACTGCCCCTCAGGCTGCCCCTCGTGCGACCCCCGAGGAGCTGGACGCTGGACAAATGGCCACGCGATGACTTGGGAAATCCCATCTGTGACAAGGGCTGCGGGAGGATGGGGCCGGAGTGAGGGGCCAGGGCCACACCCCAAGGACGCCCTGGCCTCATCTGGAAGCTTCCCAAAAAGGGTTTAGCAAGAGGAGCCCAGAAGGAGCTGGGTGGGCAAAGGCTGGGAAGTGGGAGGGAGCAAACCCCACTGTGGCTGAGATCAGGGGAGGCAGGGCAGGGGGAGGCCTGGGCCTTTATCCTGAAGGATGGGGCCCAACGAGGGGGGGGATCCCCAGGATGGGTGGTAGCTCCTCCAGGCAGGTGCAGGGAGGTGCTGGGCATGGCAGGAGGAGGGGCCTCCCTGTTCTCCAGCCCAGGAAGGGCCTGTCTGACTCCACAGAGGCCCCTCCCATGCCCTCACAGGTCACAGGGACGAAGCCAGTGGACAGCTGAAGTGGTCTGGGGTTGGCTCTGGGGTGTTTGAACCTCAGTGGCAGGATATGAGGAAGCCAGCCTGTCTCCACTTGTGAAACTGGCGCCGGTGTCCAGCCACTGCTGTGTCCACACTCATGCGGGCTGGTCCTCTGCTGGCCGAGTGTCCATGCCCTGTGTCCCCACAGCTGTGCGCAGCAAGTGCGTACACCAGGAGGGTCCCCTGAGGAGGGGGACCTCCCTGCCCAGCGAGACTGCAGTGGAGACGGTGGGACACCACAGAGCTGCTGGGCAGTGAGGACTCGCCACTGCCCCACCCGAAGCGCATTATCTCAAGTCCAGGTGACTTTGCGCTGCACACATTCGCTTCATCCCGACCTCCTTTCTGACATGTGCGCTGGTCCCCGGGGGGGGAGCTCCGGGCAGAGCAGGGCTGCCGCCTGCCCCCCACTCCTCCTCGGCTGGGACTCCGGCGTGATGCGGGCCAAGGACGATGGAGGGACCTTATGGGCTGCTTAACGGCCAGAACACTCTCCTGATGCTTGCTGTTCCCATTACAGGTTCTCACTTTCTGAACAAGCTGTTTTCAACATAAAGGCCCCACGTTGCAGGATAAATACAAGAAACACCGACGAGGCCTGAGATAAGGACCCTTGGGATCATCGTCCACAGAAGCAGAGGGCTGCAGGCGGCTATCGGTTGTGGCCTGGGACCCTCCAGCTCGGGTTTGAGGGGGAGACTCAGCAGACTGACAGGTCCTCAGGCCGGGTCACACTGGGCCCCCAGCTGAGGGGTCTGGCAAGGCCTCTGGAGGGACCCATGAGCTGAAACCTTCAGAACCAGCCTGTCCCCTCAGCGAGGGGCAATGGACAGTGTCCCTGCTGTGGCCAGCATGTGCAAGGGCCTGTGGAAGTGGGAGACCGCAAGGCCGTGGACGGGGATCCGCACACAGCCCACTGGAGGAAGGCCTCACGGTCTGAGGAGGGGCGTGATGGGTTCACAGACAGCAATGAGGGGTGTGAGGACTAGACATTGGCCTGATCCAGGCGCACGGCCACTGGATGGCAGCTGGTGGCTGGTCCACGTGCCCTCCTGTGGGTGAGGGTCTAGACCTGAACTCTGGTGCTTTCCCCAGCCTAGTCCCCTTCGTGAAACAGGGACAGTGTGTGTACACAGATGTGTACACATCGATGCACGTATGTGCAAACACAGGAATGTGCAATGTACACATGTACACAGATGTGCTTGGACACTTGTACAAGATGCGTGCACACAGATGTGGACATAGACCCACACATACATGCATGCACACATGTGTGTACACGAATGTGCATATACACTGTACAGGATGTGCACACAGACATGCAATTGCAGGTACGCACACATGTACACACAACACTCACAAAACAGCTCCTCTATGCAGCTTCTGCTCCTGCTGTCACTTGGAGACAGTAATGTGCAGGAACCCTGGCAGGCCGTGCGTCCCCCAGGACAGGGCTCAGGCTGAGGAAGAGTCCAGCCCAGAAGAGGACGTGGCAGCCCTCCCCTGCACGAGTGGGGTCTGAGCTTGACTGCAGGGCCCCAGCCGGCCCCTCTGTCACCAGGGGGGCAGAGTTGGGCCACCAGCTCTCTTCCGCCTGCGTCTGCCTTCCGTGTGACCCTGCGGATCCACTCTGCGGACAGCTGTGATGAGTGTCCCATGGACGAAGGGAGACTTCGGGAGGGTGCAGCTGCCTTGTCCGTTGGAGCTGTCTCGTTTTCTCGAATTTAGAAGCAACTGTGGGGATGTGCCCCACATGTCTGGGTCCCCTCAGTCTGGCCGAAGACAAGGGGTGGGGGTGCAGGACATGGTGTAGTGGTCCTTGTGTGCACCTTGGACGTCCAGCTGTGTCTGCCACCTCCAATCTGGCCCCAGGGACTGCTGTGTCTGTCTGCCCCCCCTGGTGTGCGTAGTGTGCACACGGTGTCGTCCCATGAGCTGCCTGTGCTCTGTGTGACGCTGAGGTCACTGGCATGGTTTCCGAGCTCCAAGGAGTCCATCTCAGCCGATGCAGGACTGGTACCGGTGCCCTGGCTCCATTGGGCCCGAGTCCATGAAGCGGGTGGGATTGTCTCACCTGAAACACTGACGATTCACCGCGGCCGTTGTCAGAGGGCACCTGCCAGGGGCTCAGGGACTGGTCACCACTCTTCCTCCTGATCTTATTGTTTCACGTGAACTCAGGCCATTGTTGTGTTTCCAAGGAGACTTTGCAGCTGAGTGAACGGACAGGCCAGCAGCCTCAAGTCCACGCAAGCCTGCGTCCCGAGCGTCCTGCCCTCAGCCGGGGGCTCCCAGCTCCCAGTAGGGTACCTCTCCTCTCACTGTCCTGCTTATCCTTCCCGGGGTGGGGGTCTGTGGCCACCCTGTCCCCTGCCCTCCTCTCCAGCACCCTGCCTGCATCTGGTCTGCCTCGCCCCCCTCTGCACCCTCTGGGGATTTGCATACAGGTGTTCCTGCCTGGTGCAGCTGGGGGGGCACGGAGCACAGGTGGTGAGACAATGGCCGCTCGGAAATGGGTCTCATTCTCCTGCTGCCTCCTCCGAGCTGCCGTCTTGAACCCATGCCAGCAGGGGCAGTGGGCTCGGGTGTGTGGGGCCCCCAGGGTGCCCTTGGTTGGCCCTTAGCTCCCCTGGAGCTTGTCACCCTTACTGGCTATCGAAGCCTTCGTTCCTTGTCGGTAACTGGGGTGACGAGGGCCGCGGGGGAATGGCCCGCAGGGCTGCTGTGGGGAGGAACTGGGGTTCTGTGCCTGATGGAGGTGGGCCAGGGGGTGTCTCTGCAGCTGCAGGAGGACCCTGAGGCCCAGGCTACACTTTCATGAAGACTTTAGGGTGTCCCTCCAAACGGGTGGTGCTCGGCCAGGAGGGTGCTGAGGCTCAGCAGGGCCGTCAGCAGGGCCGGTGGGCCATGCGTCTGATTGTTTCAGTTACTCCAACAACCATCCAGTGAATCGTTCAGCTGTGACGGGGGTTGGTTTCCAAACGTAAAAGCTGAAACACACCCCTTTTTGGGGGAACACTGGGTTCTTCTGTTCTTACGGGCTGGGAACCTGGTGGGTCAGGGGAGTCTCTCCGTCCCCACGTCCTCAGGGCCTGGTCACCTCCTTGGTGAAGGTCTGAGGTCTAGGCTCATGGCCCCACCCCAGCCAGCTCTGGGCCCTCGCCAGCAGCCTCATCCCCATCTGCTGCCCAGCCTGTGTTCCTGGGACCAGGGTGGCTGTGTTGTCCTGGTCTGTTTCCTTCCAGACCCGTGATGTCCAGTGTGTGGGGCTGGGGTTGAAGTTGCCTTTCAGGCAGTTCTGGTTGGGCACCAGGATGTGTCCAGGGCTCCTGGTGTGTGTGTGTGTGTGTGTGTGCGTGTGCGTGTGCGTGTGTGTGTGTGTGTGTGTGTGTGTGTCGGGGGTTGGGTCAGGTAGATAGGGACACACAGGGTTCTGAGCTGTAGCACAATGTGGACTGTTAGACCGGTGCCCCCAGTGAGCTGTGTCCTGTGTCCATGTTTGATGAAGCCTCATCCAGATGTACCAGCAAAGTGATGCATCCATCCCAATTCATTACCCCATCTGCTGTCCACCCATCTACACCCCCATCCATCCATCCCCCACTCATCTACACCAACCCCCCACACATCCATCTACCCACCTACCCACCCATCGACCCATTGACTCAGTGACCCACCTACCCATCCATCCGTCTGTCCGTCTGTGCACTCATGGGTGGCAGAGTTGGAGCATAGAGAAGTCAGGGCTATAGATGGGTTCACTGTAGCCTCATCCAGCAGATTCAGAGCTGTGTGTGTATGTGTGTATGTGTGTACGTGCGTGTGTGTGTGTGTGTATATGTGCATCTGTGTGTGCATCTGTATGTATGTGTGCATCTGTGTGTGTATGTGTGTATCTGTGTATGTGTATGTATGTGTGCATCTGTGTGTGTATGTGTGTGTATATGTGTGTATGTGTGCATCTGTGTGTGTATGTGTGTATCTCTCTGTGTGTATGTGTGCATCTGTGTGTATGTGTGCATGGATGTGTATATGTGTATGTGTGTGTGTGTGTGCGCGTGGATGTGTATGTGTGTATGTGTGTGTATATGTGTGTGTGTGTGTGCGCTGGGTGGTGGGAGGACTGCGTAGGTTTGGACAGGTCCAAGCTGCTCTAACCTACGATGACTGGGTGGGCATCCAGGGGAAGGTGTTGCCTTGCAGCCCAGGGCAGAGCCGCTAGACCGGGCCTGGTTCAGGCCGCTGGCTGGTTGGGAAGCCCTAGGCTGACCTGCCCTAGGCTGACCCGTCCCAGGCTGACCTGTCCTAGGTGGGACCTTTCCTCACCTGGAGGCTTTGACTCCTGCACCGAGAGCTCTTTCCCAGTCAGTTCCCCTTGAGGAAGCACCACGGAGGCCTCTCAATGGTGCTGAAGGCCCAGATCTGGGCTTTGGCTCCTGAGGGTCCTGGACTCCAGTCCCAGCTCTGCCCTGGGGTCTGTGGGCCCTTGGCACTCGGAGGCATGATTGCAAGTTAGGAACAACACTGCTGACCTGGCAGGGGCTCCACGGTGCCTGGCATGGACGTGTTGTCTCCCCTCCCTCCTCCTCAGGGGCTGGGCTCCTGGGTCAAGTGGCCAGTTTGGATGCCTGGCTCCCTCGGGGGGCTGTGTGCTTGCTGGGGTGCTGGGTGAGCTGGCCCTGGGTCTGCCCCTACTGCTAGCTCCGCTGAGGTTCCAGGTGCTCTTTCCCCCTTTGGGCTCTGGGGCACGAGCTGGGATGGGAGGGCCTTACACCTCTGCCCTCACCCCAGGGCACTAAATCTGCGATGGGGGCAGATAGGGTCTGTACTTCCTGCCTTCACTCACCTGGTGTGGTGTTGGTCCTGGGCCGGCTCTGGGTCTCCCATGCTGGGTACGGCTAGAACACCCAGGGTCAGCTGTCCTGAGCTCCACCTCCGGCATCTCAGCGTCTTGACACTGAGTGTTGGGAGGGAGTGTTTCTCCTGACATGACCTTGGACCCAAGCCTGAAGCCACCTGGTGCCCACTGGCCCCACTGAGCTCCGTGGTTGCTGCTGGGGGCCGATGTTCAGGCCAGGGTGCTTCCTTTCTGGGGCTCTGCTGGAGGGCTCCCCTCCACAGGAGCTGTCTTGACATTTGTGGGCGGCAGGCTCATGGCCACTAACAAGCAGACACTACCAGCCTGGCTTGCCATGGCAACCGCCCTTGGCCTCACCCTGCCCAGGCTCCGGGTGGCTTTATCTCCAGGGCCATCTGTTCTGAGAGCAGAGTTCCAAAGCCATTTAAACAGACCTGGAGCAGGGAAGGTGCCTTCCCCTCCCCCCTCTCCCCATGTGTGCACGCACACACCATACACACGCACACACGCACACACAACACACATGGACACCCCCACCCCACACACATGAACACCCCCCCCCCACGCACACACACACGTACAAACCACACACACACACAACACTCACATGCACACACTCACCTGCAGATGAGGTGTGACCCCTGCAGGGTGCAAGGCCACAGAAAGGACACATTCTAGAGAGAGTTCCACCTGGCACTGGGTGTTCTGTCTTTCGTCTCCTTTTCTCTACTTTCTTCACTTCTCTGTCCATCTGTCTATCTGAGCCTGTCTGATTGTGGCCTCACCTCTCTGCCTCGGTCTCTCCTTTGTCCCCACCCCTGTGTCCTTCGGCCTGTGTGTCCATCTCTGTGTCTGCTCCCTTGGCCCTTGCTTCCAGCCCTCCCTCCACTGCTGGTCACTTAGGCCTTTTCTCTCTCCTCCCTCCTACCCGGGCAGCTGCTGGCCAGGCCCTCAGCAGGCATCTGGTCCTCTCACTGTCCTGGACACACTTAGAACCCTCAGGTGGGGCTTCCCACTCAGGTCTGGACCCATCTGGCCTCTGCCACCCCCAGATGGCAAGGTGGGGGGCAGGGGCTCTCTGACACTGCGCCCAGCTTCCTGGACCCCACACCTGGGGGTAGCCTGCCTTCAGCTTGCACTGCGACCCCTCTCTCTGGGCCAGCACCCTGAGACCAGCCTGCATGGACAGGACAAGAAGCCTCAGCTTGGGATGTGGCCAGTGATGTCCCGAGGGCTCCCTTGTGTTGGGGTTGCTGCTCTCAGCACTGCCCTGGCTCTGGTCAAGGGAAGGGAGCTGCCATGGCCACACAGAGCCCCTGAGAGAGGCTGGGGCGACCTCTGTCCTTGACAGTTAGAACTGAACCCTACAGACAGGGAGCCCTCCCAGGGGCTACTGTGGCCAGAGGCAAATGCTCCTCAAACTACAGGGCTGCAGGTCACCTGAGGGGTCTTGCTAATTCCTGGATCTGACTCAGCTCAGACCTGGTCAGAACCTGTGTGGCCTGGGGCTCCTGGGCTGGTCCTGCTGGCCCCGAGCACCTGCGCGTGGGTGAGGGAGAAGCCTGAGGCCCTCTGCAGCCCCTCAGAGGAAAGTCGACCGTCTCACCCGAATCTGAACTTGTCCAAGTGGTTCTGTCATGGGATGGGTTAGGAGGCCGTTTGGTTTTATAGCAGGAAACAGCACAAGCATTCACAGGTTCCCCCATTGTTACTTTAAATAAGCAATCTTAATTAACTCCATCCGAAGAACGCCTTTTCCCCAAGGTTAGGGAGTTAGATGAGGTGGAGGGAGCTAATCTGCTAACTGTGGGCATCTGGCACCTGTGGGAGGGACTTCCTGGGGTCTCTGAGGTTGGGCAGCGGGCGGTGTAGTGGTGGGCCCATCAGCAGTGACTCAGCACAAGCCCGTTGGTGCCACCCTGTCTGGGACCCACAGGGAGGCTGGCCCCTGGCCCTCTTTCCAAAGACAAAGATGAGGAGGTTGAGTCACAGGAGGTTGGATAATTCTCCAAGGTCAGTTCTCTGAAAACACACAGGTCACTGCAGACAAGGGTCAGTGACAGACAGGGGGAGAGGTCCCACCCGGTCCCAGCAGCATCTGCAGCTACCTGCCCCTCCCCCACCTGCCCCTCTCCCTGTGCCCTCACCAACTTCACCCACTCTCACTGGGCTGTCTCCTAATTGGAGGGTTCACCTTTTTTGGTTAATGATCCTTACCTGAGGATATTTTTGGATATTTTTGCATTTACCTTCAGATAGAGTCGGGGGAGGGGAGAGAGAGAAACATCGATGTGAGAGACACACATCAACTGGTTGCCTCCCGCACGACCCTGACCAGGGCCAGGGGCCGAACTGCAACTGAGGAACGTGCCCTTGACCGGAATCGAACCCTTGACTCTGGTCTGCGGGCCGGCGCTCTAACCCGGAGCACACTGGCCAGTGCAGAGGGACTCACCTTCTGTTCGACCCTGACCCTGGCCCTGAGCCTCACCCTGGAACCCGCGTCCTAGGGAAGCAGAGCTGTTGGTTTACACACATCTGCTCCCTCCTGCTGAGTCCGGGCACTGCCCCCACCCGGTGGCCAGGCCAAGCCTGGGGTCCTAAGCAGTCCCCGTGGTCCCCACCTTGCCCCCGCCCCACATCCAGACCCTTAGCAGCCTGTACCCCTCCCCGTCAGGGGCGGACGCCTGCACACAGGCAAATGAGTCCCCAGCACTCAGGATGGGATGGAGACCTCCCCAGGAGTGGAAACTTGAGTTGTCTCAGGGTGAGCAAGAGCCAGGCTTGAAGCTGGGAGTGTCCAGCCGGGCCCGGGGATGGCCAAGCTTTGCGTAAAAACGCGCCTGTGGGCAGTGAAGGGTCAGGGACAGGGACAGGGGGTAAGGCAAGAGGACTTGTCCTAGACAGCCCCCCACCCCTCCCCACCCCTGGCCTGGACTGAGCTGCTGACCCTCCTCACTGAGAGGTGGGTTCCTGGTCCTCCCTCCACCTTCCCCCACCCCTCCCACAAGGTCTCCCTAACTAGGTGGTGAGGAGTCCATAGCTCAAGGGCCCCAGGGTCCCACCCCCTACGTAGTCGGGGATTGTGTTGGGGACAGGCCAGGACTCCCCAGACTTGATCCTACCCCTATCCCACTGGTCTCCCCCCAGGTTTCTGTCCTGAGTGGGTCTGGGGTGAAGTAGGGATAGAGGGAAGGTTGGAGGAGGAAGGTGAGGGGGAGGGGAGGAGAAAGGAGGAGGAGGAGAAGGGAGGGGGGAGGAGCTCAGGGAAGGGAGGGACGAGAGGGGGAGGGGAAAGCATCCCCGGGAAGGCCCCTCCCTAGCTCACTTGTCAGTTCCTCAGCTGAGGGGCTGTCTTCTCTTCCCCACCTGCAGGCGGGGCTCATTGTCTGGCTAGCCCCATTGTGTGGGGCCGGGAGCCTCATTGGCAAAGCATTAATTTGTGGCTGTCTGTGCTCTGCTCTGATTGGCTGCACGAGAAGGGGGCTCTCCAGGGCCCTAGGACACAGAAGTTTGCGCAGCAACTTTTTCCAGCATGAAGTGACTGTGTGTCCAGGGTCCAGGCTTCCGAGTAGAGGTCACCCGCCCAGCCAGGATGACGCTCTGTGGGACCTTCCTGGGTGCGTACTTTCCCCGACGCCCGCACTCCTCCCCGGGCCTGTTCATGTTGCTGCCAAGAGCAAGCAGGCTAATTAGCTGTGTCCCCTGTCAGCACTCAGTGCTCTTTCTGGGGAGGAGAAGGTGCCAGACAGGCGCCTTCGTGAGAGGCCCCTGGAACCAGCACCTCCTCCAGCTGACAGGACTCGCAGAGCTGTCAAGGCCACGGCTCTGGGCTGGCCTGGGAGGTTGCAGGTGGGGTGGCAGCCAGGGAGGGTGTGGGTGCGGGGGTGCCGGGCTCGGGAGACGAGGGGGTGGAGAGAAGGTGCACGTCTGTGCGTGTGGCCGGAGGGGCCCCTGGGCCTGCTGCTGGCATTTCCATGCCGAGTTCCCGTGTGAGCCTTTAACACAGAGCGGGAGCCAGAGTTGGTGTGTGAGCCCCACAGATCCCCCCAAACTTGTGTGTTTGTGTGCGTGTGTGTGTTCACACAGTGTCAGAGGGCTGGTGTGTTTGAGGTCTCAGTGTGAAGCAGTCTCACAACATGGCCCCGAGCGTGTGCGTGTGCGTGAGACAGGCACATGGAGTCAGCCCGGGTGTTGGGGAGAGAGGCTCTGGGTTTTGTTTGCTCCATCTGCCAGCGCCTGCCTGGGGCCGTGCCCCCCCCCGCCGCCCTCAGCTGTTCATATACAATATTAATGCTGACCACCTCGGCTCCGCACACAAGGGCCCTAATTGTCGTCTGCAGCTTTAAGACGGGCGCCCATCTGCAGGGAAGCTTTTCAGAAAAAAACAAGAAAGCCCTCACCCCCAGCTGGTCACCGGAGAAGGTGGTGCCAATTACAGATGCAGAAAAGTTTAGACCAAAATTGCTTGAAAGAGTTTTTATGAAGCAAATGAACAGACACTTGGACTGTCTGTGGGCAGATTTGCACAAGGAATCACCCTGTATTTGAAATGCTCTCTCCAGCTGAGCGGTCCTCAAGCCTGTTTCCCAGCGAGGGCTTCAGCCACCAGTTTGGTTTTGCAGTTTTCCTCCCCTTCTGGGGCTGGGGACCCCCAGCCAGACAGGTTTTTCCTGTGGGTGTTTCCAAACTTAACAGTCCCACGCGACTTCCCTGTAGCGCTGAAAGGAGCAATCTGCTCGGGGCTTAGTTATGGAAGAAGAAGTATCTTATGAGCGGTTTCCACCTGGGTAAGAAAGTTTCCGGTTGCACCTGCTGTTGTCGCTCCCAAGCAGGCCCGGCACCCTCGGTTGGAAGCGCCGCTGCTGCGGGTCCTGAGACGGTTCCGAGAACAAAGGCCGGGCGTGCGGCGCTGTCCAGAGTGCTGACCAGACCGCGGGCGCGGGGAAGCCGCCCAACCCCAGGAGCTGCCCGTGAAGCCCCTGCCCCGCTCCCGTCCTGTGTGCCCTCCTTTGTTCTCCTGACCATTCAGCTCAAGATCCTGAACCTGTGCTCATCAAAACCTATCTTCTGAGGCAGCTCCGGGGCTGCTCTGCCGGCTCTTGGCCCGGGCAGCGGACACGTTCGAAGGCCTGTTCCCGACACAGAGCTGCACAGCTCAGGAGGGGTGTGTGGAAAGCTGAGACCTAGGTTTGCACAGATATAATTTCCGTTACCTGAACAAATAATTATGCTGCTCCAGGGCTTTTGTTGCACAAATCGATGTCTCCCTGTTGTTGCCTCTGCCGGCTGTTGTTTCCCAAGTTTGACGGTTACACGTCTGAATCAAGGGCTTCCCGAGACGGTGGGCATTGTTGGGGAATCGGCTGATTCAGCACCGGCCCTCCCTTTGAGCCTATCTCCACGGTGAACAATGGCGCAGGGCTGCCTGAGCCTGCAGCCTGCCGATAAGAGTTTAATAGAATCTCTGAATGCCAAAGGTTTGGATGTAAAATATCCCAGCACTCACAGCGTGTCCAGAGGAGACAGAAAATGGCTTTTCAGGAGAGCTCTCAGCTGACTATGTCCTTCTATGCTAATGGACATGAGCTTTGGAGAGAATAAAAACAATGGTAGGCAGTCATTGTGGGAGCCTCAAAGGACTCTCGTTTGGCTAATTAATATTTCATCCTCAGTTTGACCAGTGAAGGTGTGCATTCCTTCTGCTCAGTCTGAAAGATTGCCCTCAGTATACTGCGTATTTTATTTGATGAGAATAATGTGCGTGTATAAGAGCTGGACGTACCTGCTTTAGAATGAAGCTTGTTGGTTTGCCTACAGACAGAACACTGCATGGTGAAAATAATTGCCCGTGAAAGAGTTTTAGCTGATTTTCAACGCGTGCGTTTTTTAGAGGATGCTAACTGTTCCAAGTCTGTCTCACTCATACTTCTGGTGGCCTGAGCCCTTTAGGGCTCATTAAGTTGAGGTCAGTGTGTTTCTGAATAACTTACAAGAAATGCTATTTGCTGCCATGAAATCTCAGCGCTGAACTTCTGAGCCGTGGGTTCACGGGCGTACACGCTGGTCTGGACGGCATCCTCGGAAGGTGTGTGAAATTCATAGGACAGTTCCTAGCAACCTGATTATGATAACGGACAGCTGCCTGCCTGATTCATCAGCAAGAAAAGGGAATTTGAGTAGGAACCAAGAATACCTTGGCTCCTGGGCACCGAGGAAATTCCTTAGTTTACCTCAAATGTGGAAAAAAGTCACAAAGTGACAGACTGAGAAAGCAGACAACTGGGTTGCCTAAAGAGTGGGTGGGCACTTCTATTGTGTGTGTTATTGATTTTCCTCCTCTTGATTTTCATTGGATAGCTCCTTGCAGGCAGTTTTAAAAAGACTCAAAAAGATAGAGCAGAGAACTTGAGCGCTGTGCTTCCCTCTGGCTGGGATAAACTTACCATGTTGGGGCTTCAGGATGTACCCACGTTCTCTTTGAGGGGATTTTATTACTTTTTACACAGCAACCGGGGGTTTTACACAGAAAGAGAACATGCGATGAAAAAAAAAAGTGTGTTTTCCTGATCGATCCTTTGTGTGTATGAGTTAATTTTTTGGTCGGTGGCCATAGGTACTATTTATGCATTTCAAAAATATACACACATATCCATCTGAGTCCTCAATACTTGCATATGCAGATGGGCCCATAAGCAGCCCTCCTGGTTCATCTGAGTGATAAATTCTGCTGTCCGTTCTTTATGATGGTAGGTCATATTCTTAACCACCAATAAATATTGTAAAGTACTTTCTCTGCAGCCGTGCTAACCCAGGGCATCTGTCATTCCGGTTGCTGCTATTAGGAATTATTGGACTGAACCACTGGTGGAGAAAGCAGAGGGGTGAGCACGGCAGTTGTGCCGCTCTCTGCCCTTTTGTGTATTTTGCATAAAAATAACCTAATCATGCTGCATATTAATTATAAATCAGTGTGGGCAAATGCGGGCACCTTGGGCTGGCAGAGGCTTGAAGCCAGAGCCGGGGGCTCTGCCGGCCGGGCACCTCGGTTCCCAGGTCAGCAGATCCATCTTGCTGATGCTATACTGTAAATTTATTTCACCTCGGAGAGTAAACAGATATATTGGAGCCCCAAGGGTTCATGGGTAGCGTATTTACAAAGGAGCCTCTCTGCCAGCCCGTGCCACCGCTGCTAATGAGAGCGGTCATTAAGTAAATGAGATGTCGCCTTTAGCTGGCTTAGGAGTTCGCACACTGAGGGGAGAAGATATTTAATTGAAACCCGCACCCAGGCTTCCCCACATGTGACGCGTAGGAGGCAGCTGCCGGCCCCTCCTCCCCCGTCCACCCTGCACCCCCCCATGTAAATTTCATGATTGCTTTCCGTGATGTCATTTTGAAAGAGGACAGACAATAGCTGTGGGGAAAGGTAAGTCAATGTTACGTTCTTTCGCTGACAAAGGCAGATGCGGGTGTTTGGCTTCTCCCCTGGCCGGGGACAGGGAGCGGGTGCAGCTGATTGCTGAGATGAAGGCGTGCTCCGCGGGGAGAGCAGGTCTGGGGAAGGCGCTCTAGAGCTGCTCGGCTGGACCGAGGCTTTCTTCTCCCGGGTCTGCCCTGGCGGTTCCCTCCTCTCTCGGTCCCTCCGCGGCTTGCTGACGCGCGTGGCCTCTCTGAGTCGAGCGGACACATTGTGCGTCCTGCCAGAAGAGACGTTGGGGGGACCTTGTATCAAGACGAGAAACTTTATGTGCGTTTCTGGAAGACGAACAGAGATACACCTGCAGCTGTGGGATCAGGCGGCTGGGACCTGGCAAAGGCTGGCTCCTTAAGCAGAAGACCTCTCTGGGACCGGGACTCAGTCCGGACCTCATGTGTGGCCCCCACCCAAGACTCGGAGTGGAGATGGTCATGTGAGCATTTTGTCTTTGCATGTCACGTATTTCTAAAGTTAGGGGACGGCGTCTAGGTGCGTGTGTCTGTGGGGTGGGTGTGCAGGACTGAGCAGCCGTTCCTCTCGGATCCCGTCTCCAGATGTGACCTGGTCCCGAGAGCCGTTGTTTTTGTTTCCGTGGAACCGGGCTTGCGTATTTAAAACTAGAAATCATGGTTGGCCAAGCAGTTGGTGTGCCGTGAGCAACGCTGTGCCTGCAGGGTGGTGCATCTGGGCCGTGGACTTTGTTCTGTCCCCCGGATTCACTTTCTTCTTTGTGAACCCGGAAAATAGACCAGCTCGGTGACTCTCGCCTGTGGGGGCCTCACATGGGAGCCCCCGCCTTCCCCTGTCCCCAGCCTCCTCTTGTCTCAGCATCCATGTCGTCCATGGGCATCACTGGCCGGTCAAGTTTGTTTTTTTCCTTGAACAAAACATCTGCAAGGGGCTCCGGTGGCAGGGAGTGGGCTCAGCCGCAGGCCCTCGGACGGTTCCTATGATGGCAACAATGACATCGATTATTATCATCATCCTCATGGGAGGGGGAGGTGGAGAATTTGCCTTTGTGGTTAAAATAAAAAGTCAGAGGAAGCTGCGAAGATCTCTGAGGATAGTGGCTGAGTGAGCAGAAGGCTGGCGGGTGCCGGGCAAAGCCAAGGAGCTGAGCCTCAGCGAGGGGTGAAGGGTGTGCTTGCTCTGGCCCTGCAGGGGGGTCCTCACCACCAGGGCACCCCTCCCATTGGTCCTTGGCTGCGATTGTCACCTCCTCCCATATGCTCCTTTAATTCATGGTAAACAGGAGTGGAGAGCAGGGATTGGAGTTTGTGGTGCCAGCAAGGACGTGCCACCCACAGGGCAGGACCTGCCTGGCTTCTCAGAATTGCTCACTGTGCAGAGGAGGCTGGGCAGGGCTCAGGGGCAGCTTGTTGGCCGAGAGGGGCAGCTGCATGAGCCCTCTGCCCCTGAGCTGGAGCCCGAGCTCCTACGGCATCCCTGCCCCCGGGCAGCGTGCGTCTCCCCCGGCCTTGGGGAGGTCTTTCCATCCTGCAACCACCTGGGTTCGAGCTGCCTCAGACCACAGGGCCCAGATGTGGGCCTGGGAGGTCGTGCAGGTCAGAGAGCCGCTTCTGACCCGGGGCCTGTGGGGACTGGGGATTGCTCTGGTCCAGAGGCAGCAAAGGACTTGGAGCCAATACTCTTCTTGGAAGATTCTCGCAAAGGGAGAGCCACCTCTGGTCTCTCCGGCCGGCGGACCTGGTTAGAGGTGACCCCACGTGGCAGGCAGGCCCTGGGCTGAGGTGGCTCTGTCCCAGGAGTCACAGCAGCTGCTGCTGCCCTGTCAGGGCTCGGAGACGCCAGAGTGTGCTCTCCCTGACCCAGAGTGGTGCTGGTTCTGGCTGGTTCTGACGGGAGCGTGGCTGGGCTATTTTGGGCGCTCTCCCTGGTGCTGCCCAGAGCCAGGGCCCCTCCTTTTTCCTGCTGCCCTCCTTCGGCCTGGAGTCACCAATGTGCCCACAAGGACATGGTGACTCTGTGAGTGCGGGGGAGGGGCGGGAGCCTGGTGAGCGCAGGCGGCAGGGGACGAGCCGGCCTCCCTCGTGTGGGCCACACCTGGGATGGCAGCAGGACAACGTGTCTGCGGGCAGAGGACGCACCAGAGAGGCCCCTGCCTCCCGTAGCTGCCCCGATGGCGCTGGGCACACTGGCGGGGCCGAGACCTCCTGCGTGGACTCCGTGCGCCCAAGCCCTCGCCTGGGCAAACACCCGATCAGCATGCCGCCTGCTGGCCCTGAGTGATGGAGTGACTGGCCCGGGGGCGGGGGCGCCGCTGGTCACCTGATCCTCGGGCAGGCAGGGCACTGGGCAGCAGTCAGGTGCACGTCAGTCACCCAGTCTGGGAAGAGCAGCACCGCGCCTGCCCAGGCCCTGGAGGGCCCGGCCCAGGTCCCCCTCCTTGGCTTTCCTCCTGGGCGGAGAGTCAGCTGGCGGGCACCCCTCCCGCGGCTCCCGGATCCTACGCACTTTCCCTGAGAACTCACTCCTTAACAGCCCAGAGCCGAGTGTCTGCAGATGTAATTTTAACGGGAATTTTGTGGGGAGGGTTTACAGGAAAACGTCTTTGGGAGCATCTTTGGTTCGTCAGCCCCAAACGCTGTTGTCCAGCGGCTTTCTGCTCCCAGAGACCCTGCCGCCCATTCTCTCGGGACCCTCCCGGGCAGCCCAGCCCAGCGTGCTGCTGCGGTTCTCTGAGCACTTCCTGTCTTTCACGGACACTGAATTTCTCCCAATGTTGCTTTAAAACCTCAAAACAAACGAGAGAGAGAGAGAGAGAGAGAGAGAGAGAGAGAGAGAGAGAGAGAGAGAGGAGAGTTGTCACAGGGCCTGAAATGCATTTGCTCTGTGGAGAGTCAGAGGGAACAGACACGTGGCTCGTCTGGGGCAGCACAGCCCCCGCCAGCCCCCGTGGCCCGGCTCCTACTGTCAGGAACACACGCACTTTCTCCAGCCAGGAGGAGCGTCACCTTTCACGTCATCCCTTTTCCATTTTTAAATTTGTCTACAAAAATGCAATGTCATTTTAATGAGGCAGAATGAAAGTAACTGAGAGGGCGTGAGTCCGTGCCTCTGTCGGGAGCCGTGCGGCGGGGTGGGGTGGCCCGCACAGGGTGGGCACGGGGGCTCACGGCCGTCCTGCAGCCCCCTTCAGGTGTGTGCTGGACACCAGGCGCCATCCCCCCGGGGAGCCTGGAGTCGGTCAGTCGTGTGTGGTGAGCCGTGGGGTTGGTTTGGGACTGTGGCCGGGGCAGGACTGGCGCGGAGGGTGAGCTTGTGACCGCCCTGGAGGGGCTGGCACGCTGTGCCTAGGGGTGGCGGGCAAGGTGTGAACGCAGGCACACCATATGGCCCGAGCTGCTGACAGACCAGCCCTCGGGCTCCCACTCACCCTCACACCTTGATCGTGTTGGACGTCAGGGTGGGGGCTCTGGCAGAAGCCATCTGGGTCCTCTCCTTTCCCCCCATTCTGTTGCTTAAACACTGCACATTGGCGGAGCAGCCTGAGGGACCCAGTCCCCAGAGCGCCCAGGCCAGGCGGCTGCTCCCACCTGCAGGCTTCTCGCTGGACCCAGGGCCAACCTCCCACGTTTCCTGTGCTGGGGCTGGAGGTTGGATACTCTGCTATGCCAGGTGGCTGCTTGACCAGGTCCAAGGAGGTCCCTGGGGCTCCCAGACCTCAAACCCGCAGCAACCAACAGCTCGGGGGTAAGGCCCTGGGTCTGCATGAGCCAGACCTGTGGCTCTGAGAGCCCGAGACGCTGCCCCGGTCCCTGTGCGTCTGCTGAGCTGACCACTTGCAGCCCTTCAGCCTTTACACCCCAGAGTGACCGGCTTCAGCCCTGTCCTCTGAGGGCGGCCCAGGTGGTTCTGATGGCTGGAGCTGCCTGTTCCCACGAGGCTTTAGAGACAGAGCTTCACCGATGACGTGGTCACGTGCGTGAAGCAAGGGCCCTCCCAGCCTGGGCTTCCCCGGCGGGTACTGTCCCAGGGCCCCCGGACTCGTGGTTCAAAGTTGCCTGTTCGGTTCCCAGACTTCACGGAACAATGAGCTCACATGTGGAACTTCGGTCTGCACATGAAACTGTGCAATTTCTCACACATTCTACCCTGGCCTACGTCTGTGCGGCCAAGACAGGGACTTGACATCGGGAGGACTTAGGACATTGTTTTCTTTGAGGCTGGACCACCACCTACAGCACAGACACATTTGACACTGTTGTGTCAACTGCTGTGCCTGGGGATGTACTGACCCATTTTCCCCATCAATGTGCCTGTGGGTACACAGTACGGCCCCCTTCTCCAGGCAGGCACTGACGCTGGGGGGCAGTTAGCTTCCCACAGGGGAGGTCCAGCCCGGGCACTGCCCCCAGGGGCAGTCTGCCCCCAGGGCTCCCGGAGGTGCTCTCCGGCTGCCTCCAGCCTTATTTTCCGTCCCAACGTCGAGATCCCTCACCTGCTTCTGCAACGCAGCTTCATCTCCTGCAGCTGAGTCCATTTTCTTCTCATTCAAGGCCCTGTGCCGATGCCCCGGGTCTCCCGTGGGCCTCTCTGGCTTTGAGGTCGCTCTCCCAGGTGTCTCCTCCTTGAGCCCCCAGTCCTGGCAGCTCCCTTGGGACACCGCCTCTGCCTCACACCTGCCTGCTCCCTGTCAGGGGCACCTGCGGGCGGGTCGGGCTTCCCTGGCAGGGGCCCGATGTGGGTGCTGCCCCGAGTTCTAGTGCTGGGCCGGACATGCCAGGGATGCTTCTCAGTGTTGGCTCTGGGGTTGGAAGGAAATTGACGTGAGCAGAAAAGCTACTGAAAGGCCCCCCTGAGAGCTTCACTTCTGAGTGTCTGGTCCACTGTCTGCTCCTGGAGGTGTGTCCACTGGGGGAAGCCGAGCGTGGGATCCAGACGGAGGAGCTGCTCCTGCTCTCCCTCCGACGTCCAATTCTGGGGTGCTGAGTCTTGTGCAACCCCTTTTCTTGGTTAATCCTCACCCGAGGTAGATGGAGTAGAGGGAAATAGGGAGAGAGACAGACACATCAACTGGTTGCCTTTTGACCCCGCCTAGGGTAGGGGATCAAACCTGCAACCCAAGTACGTGCCCTTGACCAGGAATCGATCCCGAGACCCTGTGGCCCGAGGCTGATGGTCTAACCACAGAGCAAAACGCCCGGGGCTGTGCGCCTTCATTTCACTCCCACCCTGTTCATGGTTGGTGAGAGTTGTGATGAGCCGTGAACTCTGTCTTCTCTCATGTGCCTCCGGATGCTTCTTGGAAATGCCCGGAAGCAGAGAGGCCTGCAGACAGGGCCCTGCTCCCTCAGAGCTCAGTAAGGAGACGGGTGGGTTTGGGGGGGCCCCGGCTGGCTGTGGGCTCTGGGTCCCGGCTCTGCTGGCGGCTGCGGGTCTGATCGTTGGCGTCTGGTTCGGGACGTGCTGCTGCACCTCTGGGCCCTGCAGGACCCCAGGTGGGCTCTGAGCAGGGAGCTGGACCCCAACTCTTCTATGATGCAGCAGCCTCCCAGGCAGGGGGCCTGATGTCCTCCCACCCAGCCCGGCCCCTCCTGGCCAGGCCCCCTTACTGTTCAGTTCCTCGGAGGCCACCAGAAAGGCAGCGGCGTGTTGCTGGGCATCACCAGGGGGCCGAGGGCACCCTCACCGCCAGGGCCACTCTGAGCCCTGGAGCTGGGCCAGGTTCAAGTCCGCGGGGAGCAGCTGCCTGACTCCAGGAACAGGGAGAAGGAAAACCATGCCCCCAGGGCTCGTGGTTCCCCTGCAATGCCGCTTCTGAATCGGGGTGACCCAGGGCACGGAGCTTTGGCCAACTTTATCTTAGTTTGTTCAGGAGAGAACCCACTGGAGTCGGGTTACCTTCAGGACCCTAAACCAAGTGTGGTCTCAAGAGAGAAGGAAGTGGCCTGTCGCTGGGAGGGGCAGTCCTGACTAAGAAAGGGGTTCCTAGGACTCGGGACAAGGAGTGGAGCTCCAGAGATGGCCCTGTTGTCTTGGAGGCTGGTGTCCCCTGGGGACCACAGAGCGCTGTGAGGAGGGGCCCGAACCGGTTCTTGGTTCCCACCCAGTGGGCAGTGGGCGAGGACTTGCCAGCTCCATCTGTCACGGTGTGTTTACCTGCTCTGTGCCCTTGTCTGAACCCAGGATTGAGACGGACGCTGATGCCGTGTCCCTGAGAGCGGCTCAGCCTGTCCAGCCACTGCCCCCCTTTCCCGAGCACTTGGGGTGCCCGGGTGCTGGGCATGTGGGCAGCAGCTACAGACATGGAGGATGGGTGTGTGGCAGTTACAGGGGACCCAGGGGCTGTGGGCAGGTGCAGGTGACAGAGTAGATGTCTTTCCGGCTTCTGCCTGGTCTGTGGCTTGGGTAGCGGGGTGGGTCTGGGGTTTGGAGGGAGCCCCAACCCCAATCTCTTCTGTACCCACGACAGCCCTGCCCATCCCCCCTGGGCTCTCCCTGGTTCTCCGAGGCTCCAGCCTTTCCTATAGGCCAGGAGGGCCGCCTCCCCCGGCTTCTCTTTCGGGGAGGGCGGGGCTGTGTGCCCAGATGTAGGTGGGTTGGCGCTAGAGCGGACCCCTCGGGTGGAAGTCCACTCGGGTGGAAGGTTGTCTGTGGAGCCTCAGGAGCGTGTGTGCGGAGCTGGAGGCCTGGCCTGGGGGGCACAGACTGGAGCAGCTCTGCCCGGCTAGGCCTCTCTGGGGGGCTGGGCACCCCCAGGGCTGACAGCGCCTCCCGTCCTGCTCGGACCCGCCCCGCCGGCACACTCCTGCCGGCCCCCTGGAGAGCAGCCTGTGATTTCGCTGGAGAGTCATTGTTCGGGCCGAGCACTTTAGGTGTTGTTTTAACAGCCCTGGTAAGGTTAAAAGAAATAATAATAATAATATAAGAAAGACTCAGCCCCAGTAGCTGCCTGCAACGTGCTATTTGCATGTTTAAGGAAACACTTCTTTGAGACAGCCTGGGTGAAAGGTCGCTATTTGCATGTAAATGGAAAAGAAAGTGTACGAGGCTGGAAGTTACATCTGTATTATTTTCTCAGCGGAGAGCTGCTGTGTGGAGACTCAGGGATGGGGCTTGCATTTGGCTTTTATTGAAAAGAGCAAGTTCCAGGGAGGCTGATTTAGAAGCGAAATAATGAGAGAAATGTGCGAAGGACGGAACGGCCAGCCCCGCCCCCTCTCATTTCCACCTAAACTCAGCAGAAGCAGGTCTATCTGCTCCACTCAGCATTTTATTCCCCGAGTCCCAGCCTCAGAAAAAGGAAAGAAAAAGAGCAAACTTGCCCCATTCCCCCCTCCCCCCGCCCTGGTTGTTTCCTGCCAAAAGCTGGTCCGTGGGTGGGATGCCAGCGCTGCCCGAGAGCCACCCAGATGCGGAACAGAACCCGCGGCAGCTGTGCTTTCCAGGGGTGCAGCAAAGAAGGGCCGGGGGCCAGGGGAAGGGGCGCCCTGTCTGGGAGGCCCAGGGCTGCAGGAAGCTGTGGGGAGCAAATGTGGGTTCTCCCTGCAGCCCTGCCCGGGGCCCGTGGTGTGCAGGGCACCGCCAGGTCCTTGTTCATTCTCTGGGCTGTCAGCCTCTCCCCAGGGCCAGCACCCCAGGAGGCCGAGGGCAGAGCCGGGGTCAGGAAGCCGAGCAGGTTGGAACCTGCCTTCACCCAGGCCACCCTGGGCCCGCAAAGGTGGAGACCCTGCTCCAGTCTCCGCACAGAGACCTCCGCTGACTGATCCCTGTCACTGAAAGCACAGCCTCGTGTCCCCTCATTAAAAAATTTTTTATCCTCACCCGAGGATACTTTTCCATTGATTTTTAGATATAATGGAAGGGACAGAGGGAGAGAAAGAGAGAAACATCGATGTGAGAGAGACACAGCGATTGGCTGCCTCCCGCAGGACCCTGACCGGGGATGGGGATCAAACCTGCAACCCAGGTACATGCCCTTGACCGGAAATGAAGCAGAGACCCTTCGGTTCACTGGTCAACGCTCTAACCACTGAGCAAAACCAGCCAGGGCATGTCCCATCATTTTAAAAAATAGTTTTGAAACACTCTCAAACTCACAGGAACGTTTCAAATCCAGGATCGAGCTGCTTTTCCTGAACCACTCGAGAGAATGTCAGCCACGTCCATGCCTGTCGCCCAGAACACCTGCTCAAGGTGTGTCCTGCAGAACACCCTTCCTCAAGGTGGGCGCAGGCCGGGCACAGGGCGGGGGGCACCTGGCTGAGGCATCCACCTGGTCTCAGTCACAACCTCCCCTCCGGAAGAGCGCTGGTCAGCTTCTGTAGAACTTCAGTTTGGGTTTGCCGGCTGTCTCTGTGACAGGATGTGGGTTATTTGGTGCTTCTCCCTGGCCCTGCTGTCCCCACATTGGTTACTGGGTTAGAGGCTGTCGTCCTGAGGCAAAGCCAGTCTTTCTTTTTGCAGAGAATGAGCATTTAGGGGAGAGGTACTTTGGAAACTAAGGAAACACCTCATTCCTCATAAAACTACCAGTGTATTTATTTTTATTGATGTCTGTGTAACATGATTCATGTCATCCAGGGGGTTATAATTATTCTGTTGATACGCAGTGTCCCTGCTGACCGGTGGAAGCTGACAATAGCTGGTTTCCGCGTCCTGTGCCGCATCCCCACAGCAGTGGGCGTGGCGGCGGCCTGAGCACATTCTGACTGCACCGCGTTCCCTTCCCTCCAGAAACACACCCAGCGCCATCAGCAGTCCCCCACCTGCCCCACACACCCGGCCAGCTCGGACACACCTCCGGTCCAGATCGACCGCGTCTGGACGGCCCACGAATTGCGCGGTGCCGGTGTTTCTCGTCTGCCCCTGGTGCTGAGCGCTTAGTGTTCGAGTTCACTGTGCCCGTGGGAGCCTTCATTCCTTCTTGTCAAGTGTGACTCGGGGGTATTTTGTTAAAATTTATTGATTGATTTTAGAGAGAAAGAAAGGAGAGAGAGAGAGAGAGGGAGAGAGAGGGAGAGTCATCGATCTGTTGCTCCACTCACTGATGCACTCATTGGTTGATTCTTGTATGTCCCCTGACTGGGGGTCGAACCCAAACCTTGGCACGTTGGGATGACATTCTAAGCAACCGAGCGACCTGGCAGGGGCCCATTGGTATCTTGTCACATCCATTCAGCAGTGGATGGACGTCTGGGTTGTTTCCACTTCCCAGCGGGTGTGAAGGAAGGTGGGAGAACAGCTGTGCCCAGGGCTGTGTGTGGACACGCGCTTTCATCCTCTTGGTCTGTACCGGGGGGCCTGGGTCCTGTGGACACTCTAGGCTCCATACTCGAGGGGCTGCCGGGCGGTTTCCAAAGCCGGCTGCGTTTCCATTTCTGTCGGCGATGCCCCGTGCTCCAGCTCCCCATGTTCTCTCCAACACTTGTTATTGTCTGTTTTTAAAAAATTATAGCCAGTTTAGTGAGTGTGTGGCTTTAATTTGCATTTCCCTGATGACTGGTGTCGAGATTCTTTTCATGTGTGTACTGGCATTTGTACGCTGTCTCTGGACCAGTGTCTTCAAGCTGGGCCGTCTAATTACGGGGCTGCAAGCATACTGTGCGTGTTCCGGATGCAGTCTGTAATCAGACGTACGAATTGCAAACATTGTTTCCCAGTTTATGGGTTGTCTTTTCACCTTATTGATGGTGTTCCACTGACGAAGTCTCAAGCTTTGATGCAGTTCAATGTATCCATAATGTATCCATTTCCCCCTTTATTACTTCGTCTAAGGAACCTTCGCCTAAGCTGGAGTCAGGGTGTTGGTTTCTGAGTAAGACGTGAGAGGGTCCCACTTCACTGTTTGGCTACTCTGTGTTCCTTGAGTCGCCACATGAATTTTACAGTTCGTCAGTTTTTTGCGAATGGAACACAACAACCGGGGAGACAAGTGCCAGGCGCTGGTGAGATCCGGAGCATGAGAGTGGCAGGGTTTGCGGCTGAGACAGTCCAGGGCCCCCACGCCGGGAGCAGGGGGAGGGCAGCCCAGTCCTGTGAGGAGCAGATGTTAAGAGCGGGGACCAGGGTCAGGAGTCAGCGGGATGGTCAGCGGCCAGAGGAGCCCACACACAGTTGTGGGGAGGCTGTGTTCAGGGGGTGCGCCATGGGGGTGTGACTGGGGACCCCCAGAGATCGTGCTTCAGGTGAGGACTGCAGGCGGATGCTGCGATGGGGAGTAAGGAGCAGTCAGGCAGGGTCCCTTAGGAAATGCGGCTGTGAGGGGGGAGATGGGGGTCGCTGGGAGTGGGGTCCACATGGATGGTGGTTTTAAATGTGGACGCCACAGCTGAGGAACAGTGGAAAAGCCCCAGGAAGGGTCCATTTGAGAGGATGAGGAACAGTGGGTGCCCTAGGGCCCTTTACCTGATAGTGGGAAGGAGGGGGATCCAGCCCACATGGAGGGGTTGGCTCAGCCTTGATGTTGGGGACAGAGGGGGACTGAGGAGGGCTGGGCCGAGGGCCTCCCGAGAGGGTCCTGTGTGCTCGGTGTCCAGGGCCGTGTGCTCCTGTTTCTCAGGAACTGTCCAGTCCGGGGGGGCCTGGTGGGCAGGTTGTGGGTCTGCTGAGTCGGAGAAGGAGGCTGCGCTGAGACAGGGACCAGTTGGGCTGAGGCGGGAAGACGCCCCCTCCCAGGACCTGTGTGCATCCGCTGACAGGCCCTTGTTGCTGTTCTGAGCTTGTCTGCCCGCCCGAATCTCATGGAAGTGAGTCTGGGACCTCTGTGGGGACAGACACTGGGCTTGTGGTGCCAGGTCCCAGAGAGGGGTCACGGCCAGCGCCTCCTCCTCACCTCCTGCTCCTGAGGCTGGTGCTCTGAGTCTGTGCACAGGGACTGATGAGCTCATCAGACACCCAGGGACCCACACGGAGGCTTGTCTTGAGAAAAACCTGCCCCTCGCCACGGATTCCTGGTCCTACTGCGGTGACACCCCACGCGCTCCCCCTGCGCTTGACCCAGAGGGGCACTTTCCCCTCGAGCTCCAAATCCCCAAACGTCTCTTCCCTCCCACTTTGTGGATGAAAAGGGGGCACGCAGGCGGATCTGGCCTCAGGCAGGTCCCAGAGGGGAACCCAGGGGCCCAGGCTGTTTCTCAGCATAGCAGGAGCGTGGTCTTCCGGCAGTGACTACAGTTAGCTGCCAACACGGTCCTCTGAGAAGGCAGGACTCACATCAGCGCAGAGCGGGTCCGTGAATGAGGATCTGGGCTCGGGGTGTGTGACGCCCCGTTTGATGCCCCGTCCCAGGGGTGAGGCTCCAGGCACAGGGCTGCCTGCTCCTTTGCCCAGAGGAGGCAGAAGCATCTGTGTACAGATGAGGATGCTGGACACTCTTGGGCCCCTGTGCTTTGCCAGGGGAGAGTAAACGCACCTGTGAGCTGGTCATCTCCCGTCAAACAGAAACCAGAGGTCCCTGCGTGGAGACTTGCTCCATTCACCCTGCTGGGCTGCTCTGGGAAGCGGGAGGGACATTGGGGGGGGCTCCCACAAGGGTGGGATGTGTCTAAGGCCCCTGGCTGGGGTGCCAAGGGGACAACAGTCCTCTGGCACCACAGACCCCAGGCTCTATGTCCTCCCCTCCGGCTGTCCCCAACACCTGCCGCACTCCCCTCAGAGACTTGCATGTAGGGTGACAGGAAAGTCCACGGGGGCCTCACCAGCCAGCCTTGCCCACAGGCGCTGTGGTGCCCCTGCTCCTGGAGGCTGTGTGTGGGGTGAGCTGTGTGCAGCCACCTCTGCCCGCAGGTGTGGGACACGCCTTATGGCTGGTGAAGTCACCCTGGGGTCCTTCCTCTCTTCCCTGTGAGTCTGTCTGGCTCCTCTTTGCAGCCCCCACCTGTGAATTCAGGGCCTGTGTGACCCCCAAATACTGTCCCCCACATGCCTGTCACGGGTTTGGAGTCTGAATACCTGATGGTGGGCCTGGTCCCGTTTTGGGCGTGTGGGTGACTGGTGAGGGTCTGGGAGCCGGAGAGACACAGCTGACACCTCTCTGGTCGAGGCCAGTCCGCACAGGGTCCCCTCAGGGGCCACAGGGTCCCCTCAGGGGCCTTGGCTCAGCAAGGCGGGCACACAGTAGGTGCCAAACCAGTCCTTTGAAGACCTTACATTAAGCGTCTCCTTGACAACCAGTCCTCTGTGTCTAGCTCCCGGAGGTCACAGGAGGCCCTTTGATGGCTCGGAGGCATTTCCAGACATGGGCGCTGTGGCCAGGAGCCAGAGGGACGCCTGGGGCAGGAGGTGGGATTCTGGACAAGCCGCATTTGAGGACACTGGCCAAGCATGCGAGGGGAGGCCAGGAGGGGAGCATGGTTATGACAGCGGTGGGCCTGACCTGCCTTCAGCAGAATCCAAACCCCCTTTCATGGAGAAGCAGAGAGCAGAACGCAGGAATTTTCATTTCCTGTTTTTATTGTTGGTTACTAATGACCTTCCTTTGAAATGCTGCCGTGGAAAGCTGGTTGTCATGGAAACAGGGAGTGCCGTGCAGGGAATAGGTACACAATGCATTTCTTTGTCATGTCCAGCTGATGCCTCAGCCTCCGCTGATGTGCATGAATTTCTGGGAGGAATTAAATATTAACTGGAGGTGTTGTCTGAAGAGGGAAGATGCTGGAAACCAGGGCAGAAGGGAGCAGAGTGTCCCCCGTAGTGACCTGCACCAGCCCCACAGTGTGTCCCACATACTGGACGAGATGCAGGGGTGTCTGAGCCAGAGAGTGATGTTCCCAAAATAGCCCTTCTCTTGTCCCTGTGTGTCTGTCAGTGGGTTCCAGAAAAGGGGTGTGTGGATGGCCGTGCAAACGTGACCCACGGTTCT
This sequence comes from Molossus molossus, assembly GCF_014108415.1. Lineage (NCBI taxonomy): Eukaryota > Metazoa > Chordata > Mammalia > Chiroptera > Molossidae > Molossus > Molossus molossus. The sequence continues at coordinate 79,055 of NW_023425399.1, read as the reverse complement.
TGGCTTCCGCCCTCGGGGAGCATGGCAGACAGTCATTGTTTCCTCTTTCTGGCCTTCAGAACATGAGTTCCGGGGTGAGCTGCTGAGTCAGAGGTGGACACACGGAGACAAGGCCAGCAACTGCAGGACCTCGAGGCTCCTGGACGGACGCGGCAAGGTGAGGCACTTGGAGGGCTGTCCTGCCCTGGCCCCAGGTCTGGGCCAAAGAGGCCCTTCCCTCTCCAGGCATGGAGCACACTGGTAGCTTTTGGTCTAGTCATCATCATTCTAGATTAGGCAACGGACACCTGGAGACCAGGGCTGGCAGTGGTCTGGTCACTAAAGCTGAAGGAAGAAAGGGGCTGAAGGGAGCAGGTCCCGTGCGGCCGTGGTCTGGCTCGGCGGTGTCTGTTCTGCGGTCTGCGCTGCGCTCGCTGCGGTGACCTGGGCAGGCTGAGAATCCCTAGGAACGCCTGAGGTGTGCTTCCCTTGCTCATCTGTCTTCCCAAACTGGACAGATGGTTCATGCGGCCACGGGGGGCGCTCAAGCCCCTCCCCAGACTGCTCCAAGATCCAGGATGTAACAAGCACTGACAGCCACGCCAGGCCTCTAACTCTAGAACTGCCCGTGATGTTCTCTGGGTGGAGCTGGTCCCCAGGGTCAGGTGACCCTCAGAGACGAGGTGCAGGTGGCAACAGGCTCGAGGGACTCCTTTCCCGGGTCTCAGATTCTGATTTCACTTTCTTGACGTGGAGACGCTTCTCCGTCAAGGATTCAAGCTGTGACCCAGGGTGTGGCCACTAAGATGTGATGGCAAAGGGTGTAGATGGTCAGGCTACAGCGTTCTGGTGACACCGCAGCTGAGGGTGCTTGGCTTCATTCTCAGAGCTGACGTCTCTACAATCTGGGGGCTGGCATGCACTTCAATGGGTCGGTGCCTGCACCTCTGTCCACACTTTTGTTCCTGTGGGATTACTGGGGCTCTGCCAAGCCATCTGGAGCCTGAGGCACAGGGAAACCAGTCCCCCCAGTCCTGCCTTTATTTACATATCAGGCAATTTGTTCGCCATAGACTTTCTACACTGATTTTGATGTTTTAAAATATTGCATTAAACTATTATTGAATCTTGATCTGAGTTTGTGTTCCCCCTTAAACGTGCACCTGGGTGGATGCCTTCCTTGCTCACCCCACCCCAGCCCTGAGCATCTACCCAGAGATTCTCATGACCAGGAAAGCGACAGGCAGCCTCCGTGACCCAACATTTACTGGTTACATTGGCGGCCTTTTTAGTGCATGGTTCATGGCGCCTGCAAACAATTACAGTAGGAGCATCAAAGATCACTGACCACAGATCACATGACAAACATCCTAATGACAGAGAAGTTCGAAAAATTGTCCGAATGGCCAAAAGTGACACAGAGACATGAAATGAACAAATGCTGTAGAAAAATGGCGCCAACCGCCCTGGTCGGTTTGGCTCAGCGGTTAGAGCATCGGCTTGCGGTCTGGAGAGACCCGGGTTCGGTTCCCGCTAAGGGCACGTACCTCGGTTGCAGTTTGTCCCCGGCCCTGGTTGGTTGTGTGGGTGGCAGCCACTCGATGTGTCCCTTTCACGTCGATGTTTCTCTCTCTCTCTCTCTCTCTCTCTCTCTCTCTCTCCCTCCCACTCTGTCTGTACAAAAAAATGGAAAAATGTCCTCGGGTGAGGATAAAAAAAAAAAAAAGAAAAAAGAAAAATGGCGCCAATAGATTTGCTTGGTGCAGGGTTGCCACAAACCTTCAACTGTGAAAACACGGGCCCTCTGCAGAAGCATCGAGGGCCCGCCTGGACCCGGTCGAGGCCGAGGGCCCTGGGTGCCAGCACTTGCTGTTGTGCAGCTGTAAGTGGTGGTGGGAAGGGCTGTCTCTGTGGCTCTGGCGTGAGGAGCTCGAGGGTGTAGGACACGCTGTGGACTAGTCTGTGGGCCACGCTCAGGTTCTCTGGCAGCATCGGCCACTTCACAGGAGACTTTCCCCTCTAGCTTGGGCAGGTGGGGCCCGAGTTGCTGTTCTGGTCAGAGGACGTGTGTGAGCGGGGTGATCCCCAGCACTGGCGCTGGAGCAGGCAGCAGCCTCTGGCCCAGGAGGCCACAGTGCAGGTGGCCGGCCTCGGGGACAGAGTCACAGCGCGGTGGCAGGTCCAGCCTCAGACGGAGGTGGGTGAGGTGAGGAGCCTGTGTTCACAGCCTATGGGTTCAGCACCAGGTGTGTGGACAGCTCACAGATGGGTTTGGAAGGGGCCCTTAGAAAAGACCGGGTGTGTTTGGGGGAATTGCTGGGTGTGTGTGTGCGTGATCCTAAGGAGAACAGGAGTAGGCTTTGATTGTAGGTTCTTATTGCCTCTTCTTGACCTTGATGAATAAAACGCTGGGGCCCCAAGTCACATCCTGTTCCAGTGGGTGATTGCCCGATATTCAGCCAGGCTTCTTCCTGCCACCCTGACGGCTCCTGTCGAGGGAGGGCGTCACCACCTCACTTGATGTGGCCTAATTTCTACCTCTGGGCAGGTACAAATTCCGTTTATGGTGGGCTTTTAAACAGAGGGACTCAGACAGGGCTGCTTTCTCAGGGTGTCATGATGTAGCTATAATTCAACTTGGTTGGGGTCTCATGCTGAGCCATCGTCTCATGCTTGGATGTGCCACGAAAACCCCTCCCAAGACACGAGCTCAGTAATGCTCCACGGTGTCCTTTCTGCAGCCCGGGAAGGAGGCTGCTCTGTTCAGCTCCCAGGAGGCCAGACAACGGGTGAATGTCAGAGAGGGAAGCGGAGGCTGTGCCGGCAGGAGGCCAGCGGGCTCTGAGGGGTTCCATGGAGAGGAGCAGGGGATGCACTGGAGGGCTGCCCTGAAGCCCCGAATGGAGCTCCTGCCCCGGGGTAGGGGCGGGGCCAGCACCATGCTGCCTGGGGCAGGGGCTTCCCAGCAGCCAGTGCGAAAGGTGCGGCCCTCGGCTGGGCACAGAGGGAGCAGCCTTGTCCTGCCCTGGAACACTGGGCAGGTGCTTCAGATCCAGTGGGGCAGCTGAAGGCAGGTTCCTGGCCACCTGCTGTTATGTCCCTCTGCCCTTCCCACCCACGTTGCCCCTTCCTTCAGCAGGGCTGCCTGTGGTCTCCTGGGGGTAGCGGGCGGCCCCCTTCTTCTAGGCCTGCCCTGGGGATACTGGAACCCATACAATCTTATGGATTTGAGATTTGCCCTAAGTCCTTTTCTAATTCTCCAACTTTGCAGCCGTTGGAACCAATTTTGAATAAAATGAAACACCAACCTGCTTCCTCCTACAGGGCCAGGTGGGTGTCCCTGTGGTGCCGGGGTCCTAGGCCCCCTTTCCCGCCCAGGGCTCTGGTTGGTGCTCAGCTGCCTTCCTCTGCCCAGGGTCTCAGAAACGTCTTTGACTGTCCCCACTTGTCTGTCCGTCCGCCCGTCCTTATGTAATATGTGCTGAGCAGTGAAGGAGGCACGGCACCTCGCTCTGCAGGACACGGTGACCTTGAAATGGGAACGGATGAGCTTATCTCAGGTGGAACCAAGGGCCGGGAGGGAAATGAGCACACGCAGGAGGGCACAGGCCCGGCTGTGGGAGGAGCTCCACCCAAGGGTGCTCCTTCTCCCCAGCTCTGAGCCCCTCCCACCCGGGGGCAGCCTAAATGTCCTCAGATTCTCACTGACCCCCGGAGCCTCCTCTCCCCACAATGCCCTGGGTCTGAGCAGCCCCTTTCTTGTGAGGCCTCCCCTGGCGCCCCGCCCTGGAGTGAGGGGCCCTGGTGGGAGGGCGGTGCTGCCCGGGCCAGGATGTCCTGCAGGGGCAGCTTGTCTGGGATGTTTCGGGCCAGGCGTCAGCCGTCTGTGCAGAGGGGCAGGAGGCTCCGGGGAAGAACAGGAGAAAGGAGGGACAGAGAAGGAGACACAGGGCAGTGGTCAAGGGTCAGGGTTTGGGGTTAGTGACAGGGAGGGAGGGGACCCTCCATAGACCCCGTAGGGGTCAACCGGACAGCCTTGGACGCAGCACCCCCACCCACCCACTGTGTCACTGGTCGGGTCTGAGTGAATCTCTCACCTCACGTTCCCAGAGTCCTGATGAAGTCACAGGTGTGGGGGCTTCTGACCACATGGGCTCGTCCGGTTCCCCTGCTGTGAATGTCCAGCTCTGGGAACCCAGTTTGGGCAGTGGATGTGCAGATGGGTCTGAAAGGGCTGGTCCTCGAGGAGCAGCCCCAAGGGAGGCCAGCGTTAGACATCGATAAAACAAGGCGAATGGAGGACCAGGTCCGCCCTCGCTGTCCGCAGTGCGGCCACATCGGTGGGTCTGCATTTGTAAATCACTCTCCTCCCGTTTCCTGCGGAGACAGAACAGTGGAGTGTCAAGCTGGCGAAGGCGCACAGGCTGTGGGGTGCCCCTCATGGAGAAGGGGCCGGCGGGACAGACACGGGCGATGCCCTGAGGGAGCCCCTGCCCCCCCGGAGAGTGGCGTTCACCTAAGGTCGCTCGGCTGTGACAAGGGGCCTTTTCACCTCAAGGGGAGAGGCTGTTCAGTAAGTTGTGGGCTGCGAAAAAACAGGGACTTGGTGGGTTTGTGCTTGGAGCAAGTGAAGGGTTTTCAACAACAAATGAATGAAAATCGGGATGTGTCTCCTTGTCTTTGTGGGGTGGGGGCTGCTAGGTGCTGCCAGGTTCTGCTGGGGACACGGAGCAGCCGTGTCTAGGGCGTGAGGACAGCAGAGAACCTGCCTCCTCACCCTCCCGGAAGGAATCCGTGGGCTGGCAGCCTTCACCACAGCCTTGCCCCCGCCCCAGGGGCCGCGACTGCCGGCCCCAAACAGCTTAGAGATCAGCCTGGCTGCCGACGTCCCGTCATCGGCTCTTAAAAGTTCACTCTCATGTTCAAGAGCTGACCTGTCTTTCTCCCTGTAGCTCCGTTTTTCTCCCTTTTAAAATCCAAGCACATGCACTGAACAGAACTTCTCACTGACCGACCACCTGATGCAGACACATTGCAAGTGCAGGTGCTTGGCGACGGGCTTGTAGTCTGCAGGCAGCGTCCCGATCCCCCGCCACCCTCCCTGTTCTCTGCTCTCTGAGCAACGTGTCTGCAGGAAGTCCAACTGCCAAGGCACGCATCAGCCTAGCAGTGCGCTCGCCAGTGTCCTCAGGAAGCAGAGCAGGTCTCAGGCCAGCCGTCCGGCCACCAGCAGTCAGCAGCCCGCCGTCCCGCACAGGAGGTGGGCGCTGGGCCCCGGAGCAAGGCTCGTAGCCATAACGAGGCCCCGTTGACACCTGCTCCTCTCTTCACGTTCACTGTGAGCCTGGTCCCCAGGGAGCTTACCAAACGGAGGTGTACCGACCGTCTCCTGCTGCTGGGGGGCCGAGATGCAGCTCAGAACCCGGGCTCTGCAGCCTGGACCCAACCTGCTGCGTGAATTACCCCAGGTTTTGATTTTTCCTCCTTATTTTATTTAATTTTTCTTTTTTCTTTCTTTTTTTTTTTTATCCTCACCTGAGGATATTTTTCCATATTTTGTACAGATAGAGTGGGAGGGAGAGAGAGGAAGGGAGAGAGAGAGAGAAACATCGACGTGAAAGGGACACATCGAGTGGCTGCCACCCGCACGACCAACCAGGGCCGGGGACAAACTGCAACCGAAGTACATGCCCTTAGCGGGAACCGAACCCGGGTCTCTCCGGACCGCAGGCCGACGTTCTAACCGCTGAACCAAACCGGCCAGGGCTAATTTTTAAAAAATTATTTGTTGTCCCTTTATTGATTTTAGAGAGAGAGGAAGTGAGAGGGAGAGAGATAGAAACATCGATGAGACAGAACGTCGATGGGCCGCCTCCTGCATGCCCTCCACTGGGAATGGGGTCCACAACCTGGGCATGTGCCCTGACTGGGACTCGAACTGGTGACCTCTTGGTGCAGGGTCAACGCTCAACCACTGAGCCACACCGGCTGGACGATTTTTCCTCCTAACAAGTCACATAAACCATCACATGTTAGTGCTGCTTGTGGGGAGGTTCGCTCTGCAAATCTCATCTCACTCATGGAGGCTCCTCCTCCTGTCTTCCTGGTGGTACGTACACTAAACCCCGGCTCCCACCACCCTGGCTTCCTCTCTTGCCACGTCTTCCCACTGTCCGGCTGTCCGGCAGGCGGCCTCGGTGTGGCCTGAGACAGGTGGACTGCTTCCTCCTCTTCCTGACCCTGGGGACAGGTGGTGAGCCCCGCTCTCCTGGGGCCTCCTGGGGTGTGGGGCACCTGGCAGAGGCCTCTCTCCCTTGGAGACACAGAGCATGTTGGGGCTCCCGTCTCCTACCTTCTCATCGCCTGCCCAGACGTGTCACGTGTGGCACAGGCCAAGTTCCTGTGTGATGACCGGTATCTCCAGGGGGCTCTCCCTCGACTCCCTTGGAGGGACAGTGCATCCCCCACAGAAATGGGTCGGGGCAGGGACTGTTGATGGGGCCATGATGGGCTCTGGTGGGGTCTAGTCTGTGCCTCGTCTCCCTTGGAGGTGCCACTCACCCTCTCCTGGGAGAAGCGGCCCCGGGTGGCCGGCGGGACTGGTTGAGCCGAGCTGGTGGCTGCGTTTCTGCCCAGCCTGGCTCTCATGGCCACGGCCCCTCCGCTGGGTTCACGTCCAGCACAGTGGTCATGGCACTTGGCACACGCTGTGAGCTCAGGAGACACGCGGGCCCTCAGAGTGAGTCATCACAGGACAAAGCCATAATTTTTATATCCAGATTGTTGAAGTGATAATGTTTTGGGTAGGTTGGGGTGAGTTTAGTATTAACATCGACTGTAGCTGCTTCCTCTTACATCGTTCGTGTGGCTGCTGGGACCTTCCTGGTGACGTCTGCGCCTGCCCTCTGCCCCGGGCGGTCGTGCCCGGAGGCCCCTGTGCCTCTGGGGACACAAGGGGCCCTGCCTGCATTAGGGGCGTCCTGAGCTCAGGCTCTTCCCCTGGGACTGTTCCCGGACAGCACACTGGGACTCAAGCTCTCCCACCTCTGACACTTCCTGGGAGGCCCAGCCGCTCCCAGCTGCCTGCTTCTGCCTGGACGGCCTCACGGCAGCTCCCACGGGAAGCTGTGCTCTGGGGACTGGGGGGCAGAGTCTGCTCTGCAGCGGGCGACCTGCCTGGGGCTGGAGCACTTGTGCCCGGTGAGCAGGGCTTGGGCCGGCCCTGTCCTGCTCAGGTGTGGACCTGGGGCGGGGTGGGGCACAGTGGATGGGGGAACCCGGCCGTCCACCATCCTGGTCCCCAGCCTGTCCTGCCCTGGAGCCACTTTTTTTTTTTTTTTTGGTATACGCCCTTAGCAGGAACCGAACCTGGGACTCTCTGGACCGTAGGCCAACTCTCCGACCACTGAGCCAAACCGGCCAGGGCTGGGCCACTTCTTGTCTGTGCCACAGACTCGCCGTCACCCGCAAAGCTTGAGCTGGAAAATGGCTGGAGACCCCGCAGCCCCGTTTTCCTGTTAACCTGACAGTTGTTTCTACTTGCAGATGAGCTTGGAGAACGAGGACGCACGAGCCCGCACCCGGTCCAAGGCCCTGCGAGGTGAGTGCGCCTCCCGCCCCGGCCCCCACAGCTGGCTCTGCCCAGTCCCAGGTGCCAGGGCTGCAGAGGTCACTTTCCCAACATGCCCTCAGGGGAGCAGAGCCGCAGCAATGCCCAGGCCTGCCTGTTTCTCCCCAGTGCTGGTGCCCAGGGCACAGGGCATCTGGTAGCCTCAGGGTGCCCGAGGGGCAGACGAAGTGCACGGGGCAGAGAGGAGCAGGCAGACACAGCTCCCCAGGCGGGGAGGCAAGTGCTAGGAGGCCGTTCTGTTTGGAAGTGACTCACCAGCCTCCGCTTCCCAGGGCGTCAGTCTGCGTACTCGTGGGGCCTGGGAGGTGGTGGGGTAAGGAGGAGGGGAGCCCGTCCCCTTCGTCAGCCTCACCTCCCTGACACACAGGTGAGGGGAGCGCTGAGCTTCTCAGGTGCGCTGCCTGCCCGGTGGGACCCGTGTGTTTCACCCTCAGTGGCTCATTGCTGAGCCCCTGCCGCTTGGCCCATCTGCTCCCTTCTCTGTCCAGCTCTATCTGCTGGGTCAGGTTTCCTGCCAGGAACCAACTTCTAGGTGCAATTAGAGAACGAGATACTGTCCGGGTCCCGAGGGCCCAGAAAGCCTGTGCGGGGGCATCCATCCCTCTGCCCCTCCGGGGTTGGCCGAGGCTGCTTGCCCGTTAGACTGTCAGAAGATGGGCTGGGTGCTCACGGGGCCCCTTCCTTCATGGTGCCTTTTCAATACTGACTTCGCCTGTTTCTCGTTTCTCTCACCTAGCACCCCCAGAGCCCGCAGGGGCCGACCTCAGGTAAGAGACTCCCCACCAGCACGCAGCACGGTCCCATACCGGGCACTTGGACTGGCCAACTGCACCGGGGACCTTCCCTCACGGGGCCCCTCTCTCTGTCACTGTTGGCTGTCGGCGCCCCGCCCCTGCCCTGGCCCCCACACAGCCAGCCCCTTGCAGGGCACAGCTGTGTGCACACCTGGCCCACCTGTACCTGCCGTCACCGCGGTCCCCAGCCATGCTGCCCTAGCAGGCTGTCAGGTGGTCTGAGGCCCTGTTGGCCCAGAGAGGAACAGGCTGTTCTGGTCCCGAGTCTTCCACAGACTCAGACATGCAGGTGGTGGTTCTGTGTGTTGGGGATCTCACGCGGCTGAACTCTGGGATGCAGATTCCGGCCCACGTCTCACAGGGGATGGATGTCCTGAGGAGGGGGGAGCACAGCTCGCTGCAGTATGTGCTGGTCAGAGCAGGAGGGGGCTGCCTGCCTCCCGGAGGCTGTGTGCCCTCACCTGCAGGCTTCTGTCCTGGGCATGGCCAGAGGGGAACCACCCCAGTGCCTCCAGGTCAGGCTGTCCCAGCACCTCCCCACAGTGCCCGAGGACTGAGGACACGGACACGGACACGGACATGCAGGCCTGGGCTCCTCCCAGGACCTCTGGTGCCAGCCCCCATGCCACCTTCTCAGACTGACCTCCACTGAGTGGTGTCTAGTGACCGGCCCTGACCCCCCTTTTCTGAGGAGGGTAGTTCTGGCTCGGAACACGAGAGGAGGGGAGGTGAGGGTCACCAGTATGCCATGTGGGCACTGGGTGCCCATTTCATTGTCAGAAATTCCTTGTGAGACAACTTTCCTGAGGCTCGTGCCTGGAGAGGTGGAGGGGCTTCTGCCCCACAGCAGTCCGGAGCTGGGGGCACCACCATGCCTAGCCCCTGAGACAGGTCCTAGGCGTGCCCCACCGCGAGATGCCCACTCTGAGGGGCCAGGACAAACACCCCTTGGTGGAGGTATCTGAGCTTCCGGACCCGGGGGGACACGGCACACCGGGTCCTGAGGGTCGATGCTGCTCTTCCTGCCAGGGCTCCAGGGCCTCTGCCGGTTCTCAGTTCTTAGGTGAGAAGATTCTCACTGAACTGAGAGCAAACTGGGGTCCAGGACCACTTTATTCCTCTCCATGTCGTTGTTGAACGATTAGCTTTTGCCAATGAGGAGAATGGGAGGACCCCAAAGTGTCCCGGAGTCCCTGGGGCTATAGCTTGGACCGGAAGGGCAGGGGTGTGGGGGAGGCGCAGAGGCCGAGCACGACGCGGTTTTGATGTCAGATCCTCACGGACACCGCGCCTGCCGGTGTTATGGCTCCGTTTGTGGGGCGGGGAGACTGAGGGCAAGAGGGTGGAAGTCACCCGGGCAGAAGAGCAGGGGTAGCTCAGAGCCCAGGCCTGTCTGGGTGGGAGGGGAGGTGGGCGGCAGTCCGACCAGCACCACCGAGAGACCCCGCGTGGCCTCCGAGGGCCTGATCGCGGGAGAGAAGCTTCCAGGAGGAGGTGTCACTTCCTTGCTGGGCTGGGACGCGCACCGGGCACGTCCCGGGACAGTGCTTGAGGAGCCTCCGGCTGGGTGACGGCAGGTGTTTCTGGCGGGAGATGAAATTACGGAAGAAGCTAGAAAAGCAAACCCAAAGGGTTGGATGTTGTCTTGGGACCTTGGAGTACGAAGGAACAATGACTCTGAGATGGATTTGCTGTGGAATAGTCTGGAGACCCGGCCAGCATAAGGGGCTGGTGAGCACTGGGCTTCGTCAACCTGCTCTCGGCAGCAGTGCGACCGTCCAGTTTCCCAGGGAGGCACTAGCCAGACCATTGAAGTCCAGTATTCTCCAAACAGTGTCTTCAGCAAGGCTTTCTGAGAGCCGGTGCCTGTGGTGAAGCTGAGCAGACCCGGCCAAGGTGTCTGTACCTCCCGCGCGGGGGGAGGGCATGAGCTCCGTGCGGGGCTGTGACCCGGTGCGACTTCCTCCCACGGTGGGGCCGGCACAGGGAGGGGGCGTGGGTGCCATGGTCCAGAGCTCCGGGTCACGTCCACCCAGCGGTTCCCTCGTCCAGGCATCAGCACGGGTGACGACGAGCTGAGCGGCAGACAGGCTGGGACGGCTGGGCCCTCGGCTCCTCCCACCTCCAGCGTCTGCGGGAAGACAGGGGGACTGACGGGTCCCCCTTTGCACAGGGAAAAGGTGGCAGACTCTGTCCTGAGGTTCTGGTCTGGGCCCATCTGCCGCCACAGCGCGCTGCTGAGTCCAGGCCCTCGGAGCGGTGCCCATGGAACCAGGCCTCCGGGTGGGGCCCTCCCCAGTGCCACACCAGGCGGGGCTGCAGGCCAGGCCTCTGACTGGGTGGCGGAGGTGCGTCTTGGAGCAGGTGACGTGTGGGGGCAGTGCCAGGGCTGCAGGCCTCCCTGGCAGCTGCCGCCTGATTGCTTGATTAACTCAGTGATTAATTGACTAATTGGGACCTAAGCTTCAAATCCCCCATAACAAGGAGCTTTTGTGGAAAGTCTCAAAGCTGGTTCTTGAGAGAGTGAAGCAAGTGTGGGGTACAGACAGACCAGGGGACAGACTGCAATAGATAGACTAGGGGACAGACAGAGAGACCAGGAAACAGACAGACAGAGCAGGGGACAGACAGACAGACTGGGGGACAGTGGCCACAGGTCTGTCTGCAGAGGACACGTGTGGTTAAAGTAGATTTCTCCCTCCCTCCTTCACTCCTGCCGTCTTCTTTTGAAAACAGAGATCAGTCCTGGGACCAACCGTGAGGCCCCCACATGCAGACAGTGTCCCCACCAGACACCCTGCTCCCCAAAGGCCACTGCTGGGCTCGGGTGGGGCTTTGCCTCCATACACCGTTCTGTTTCTTCCTGACTGGTCAGCAGGAGAGGCCTCCTGGCCAGTTTGGCCCCACAGCTGTCTACACGCAGGCCTGTGACCAGCCAGGTCAGGAATCACTGAGGCGTCTGGTCAGAGGTTAAGGGTGATGCCCTTTCCAGTTCCCAGCAACCTGCGGGGGTCGGACCCGAAACTTCTCTCCTCTGTGGCTCTGGGAAAAGTCTGACCCAAGGTGGAACTCAGGCCCCGTGGTGTTGCTCCCGTTAAACACAAGGTCTTCCCAACTTGGGGTGACCTCCTTCTAGGAGGAGCTCAGACCCCCCCTCCTTTAGGTGACATCCCAAGGGTTGTCCATCTTGTAGGTGTCAGTTTGCTGCTCTGTAAAATGGGGCGATAACAGCTCTTTGCAGTCCGTGGTCTGTGGATGTGTCCAGCAGCCTGCAGACGCTGCCCCCCGCCCCCACAGGTCCCTCACTGCCTTGGGGAGCTGGCCCCTGGGGAAGTGGGTCGGCTGACATGGTCCATGTGCATGATCAGAAGTTTCCTGAGCATCCCATGGTCTGTTCTGTGGGGACACAGAAGATGGTGAAGGGTGAAGGAGTCCTGGGGGTTCGCCTGCATCCATGTCCACCCACCAGCTCTGAGGTGGGGTGCCGTGACAAGCCCAGCGTCACCCCACTGAGGTCTCATGCAGCTCCAGAGCCATCGGTCCTCCTGACGTCACCACACTAGGCTTGGCCACCTCCAGCTGGGGCCTGTGTCCCGGGCCACACGGACGTGTCACCACCTTCCGCCTTGCCCAGGGACTGGCGAGCGCTGCAGGATGTTGGTGACAGCGGTGGAGGTCCCCGTGTCTGTGCTGTGCCCTCAGGCACTGGTCTTGGGGGTGTTCAGAGGGTCTCGTGTCCCAGCCCCGGGGACAGTTTGCTCGCCATGGGAAAGACGCATCAGTGGAAAGACAGCCTTCCGGAGATGCCGACGCTGGAAGTCTTATCGCATACGCACAGATCTCTAATTAAACACACTCATAAAACTGTAATGAGCCGTTCATTTATTTAAGTGGGGGGAGTTATTTCATTAATTTTTAGCCAACTGCAAGCAGCCGTCCTGAGATGAGCAGCCGGACACAGTCCTCTGCTCCCCAGGGTGCGGGTCTGGGCGGGGCCCCTCCCCCGAGTGACCCCTCTGCTTGTCTCCCCAGCTGCCCCACCCCGGGATGCACGGGCTCGGGACACATCCGCGGCAAGTACTCCAGGCACCGGAGGTGAGGATGTCTGTGGGCCCTCATCCCAGTGCGGGGGGCTGCGGGGTGTTGGAGACCGGGGTCTAGGACCTCCGTGTCCGCCACGGCTGCTGAGCTGCAGGTGCTCCCACAGACCTGTTCCTGAGGGGCCCTTGTGGCTGAGGCCGAGTGGGCGGTACCGCTCTCCCTGTCGGGTCCGAGCAGGAGCAGCCCCGGCACACTGGGCTGACCTGAGCCCTCCCAGGGCTCCGTTGACCTCAGGGTCAGAGGGTGGGTGAGGGTGGGAAGTGTCTGCCCTCAGGGACCTGCCTGCTGGGCATGGGGCAGAGCAGCCAGGCGCCAGGCCCTGCCCTCCGGGGGTCGTCTGAGAGAAGGCAGAGATAGGACTCACAGCTCTACCGGGACAGTTCGTGTAAAACCCAAAACCAGCCAGCGCGTTTGGGGCTGTGGAATGCCAAGAGAAGCAGGGCGAAGGGCGGGAGGGCCTGGGAGGTACTGATGGGGCCCCGGCTGGTCCCCTTGCTCCAGTTTGCAGAGCTGCCCTCTGGCCAAGAAGAGGAAGCTGGAGGGCGCCGAGGCCCAGCACCTGGTGTCCAAGCGGAAGTCGCACCCTCTGAAGCTGGCTCTGGATGAGGGCTACGGCGTGGACAGCGACGGCAGTGAGGACGCCGAGGTGAAGGGCGGCTCTGTTTCAGATGGATCGGAAGGAGCTCCGGAGGAGGAGGAGGCCGAGCTGTCCGGACAGGAGGAGATTCATCACCCTGGGCCAGCGGAAGGTGCTTTGTTCCCTCTCTGCCCGAATACAGGGCTCAGTGTGTCCCTGGGAGTCACAGCCCGTGCGCCCGGAGCCTCCTGCCAGGAAGGCCCTTCCTGAGAACAAGTGACGCCCTGTGCCGACGTGCACGGGCTTCCTGGGGGGGCCGGGGCGTCTGTGTGCGAGCCCTGTGTGACTGAGGCTGTGTGTCCGTGCACGTGAGCAGCAGGTGGACATGTGGACATGGCTGTGTGTCTGGCCCTTGGGGAGAGCAGCCTGGGGCTGGTGCGTCTTGTCGCCTGCGGAGACTGAGGGGCACCCCGCCCTGGCAATGCTGATGTGCAGCCCCGAGGTCCAAACACCCCCGTACCCCTGAGCTCCTGGGTCTGAGGTGGACTTTTTATTTTTATTTATTTACTTATTATTGTTAATTCTCACCTGAGGATATTTTTCCATTGGTTTTTAGGGAGAGTGAGAGAAACATTAATGTGAGAGAGACACATGGACTGGTTGCCTCCCTCACGACCCCAAGTAGGACCGGGGATCAAACCTGCAGCCCAGGTATGTGCCCTTGATTGGAATCACACCTGTTACCCTTTGGTCTCTGGGCTGACACTCTAACCGCTGAGCCAAACCAGCAGGGCTGAGGTGGATTTTTTTAGTTTTTGGAGCTGATCCTGGAGGGTCCCACACTAACCTACCTCTGGGCTCAGGCAGGAAGCCCTGACTCACAGGCTCCCTCACAGAGGAGGGGTGGGGGCTGGGCGTCGGTCCTGTCGTGGACCAGGAGCACGGCCTGCACACTGGCTTCGTGCTGCCCAGTCCCAGGGGAGATGACCACCCCCCCCCCCCGGGCTGGCACGTGGGAGGGCCCACATCGTAGTCACGGTGGTGAAAACATTTACATTTGGGTCCTTTAAAAGTATAAATTCATTCATTGCTTTTGATTTTGAAACAATTAAAAAAAATCTGTTGTATTCTTTGAGCTCCATTTTGTGAAATTATTTGGGAAAGTACCACAATGACTCTAAAACACGTATTTTATTAATTTTTTAGAGAGAGGAGGGGAGAGGGAGAGAGAGAAACATTGATCAGCTGCCTCTTGCACAACCCTACTGGGGATCAGCCCACAGCCTGGCACGTGTCCTGACCAGGGGATCGAACCAGCAACCTCCCAGTGCATGGGAACATGCTCAACCACTGAGCCACACCAGCCAGGGCTCACTTGACTTTAAAAATAGAGTATCAGCCCTGGCCGGTTTGGCTCAGTGGTTAGAGCATCGGCCTGCGGACCAGAGTCCTGGGTTTGGTTCCCGCTAAGGGCAGGTGCCTCGGTTGCAGTTTGTCCCCGGCCCTGGTTGGGGTCGTGTGGATGGTGACCAGTCCATGTGTCTCTCTCACATCGATGTTTCTCTCTCTCTCTTCCCCCCTCTCTCCCTCCTGCTCTATCTGAAGATAAATATAAAAATGTCCTTGGGTGAGGATTAAAAAAAAAAAATTGAGTATCAGTTACTCTGTCCACCCCTAAGATGAGTCCACCGTGGTCTCCAGACCTGGGCAGAGGCAGTGATACCAATGACCACACCGAGTCCCCTTCCGGGGGTTTGTGTCACCAGCTGCGGCAGTGGTGGGGACAGAGTCCTAGACACCGTCCCCCCAGGCATCCCCTTCACGTGGCCTTTCCGACCTTGTGCAGGAAGGAGCCCCGTCCAGTCTCATTTTGGGTCCAGCCTCATCGGCAGCCCCACACACTCCTCCAAAGGCAGCTACATCAGCTATCGGGAAACCATTGCGACTTCTCTCCTAAACCTGGGCCAAGTCTCCGAAGAGACGCTGGTCAGGGAGGGCTCGGACCAAGAAGCCGAACCCGGCAGCACCGTGCACCTGGTTCCGGAGGAAGATGAAGGGGCCACCAGCGACGAAGGGGAGAAGGACGTCTTTGTTCAGCCGGAGGACGCAGAGGAGGTCATCGAGGTCACCAGCGAGCGCTCCCAGGAGCTCTGTCCCCAGGCCTCGGAGGGAGTGGCCAGTGAGGAGTCGAGCCAGCAGAAAGTCTCCCTCAGCCACGCGGAGGAAGAGGAGGAGGAAGACGAGGAGGACGAGGAGGACGAGGACGAGGACGAGGAGGACGAGGACGATGACGAAGAGGAGGCCGCTCTCAGTGTGACCTGCCAGGAGGGCGCTCCCCACGCCGCCCCCAGAAAGGCCTCTGTGCTCCCCAGTCCCAAGCCGGAGTACTCGGTCATAGTGGAGGTGCACTCCGACGACGGCAAGGACGAGGACTCGCGCTCCCAGAAGTCTGTGGTGACGGACGAGTCGGAGATGTACGACATGATGACCCGGGGCAACCTGGGCCTCCTGGAGCAGGCCATCGCCCTGAAGGCCGAGCAGGTGCGGGCTGGGAGCGAGCCCGCGGAGCAGGGCACAGGCGAGTCGGTGAAGGTGGGCAGGCCCCTGGATGCCACGCGGAAGGCCTACTGCAGCAAAGGTAGGGCCGGAGCCCGATGGGTCCCCCACCCTCACCAGGGACAGCGGTGCTGATGCAGGCCCAGCAGACACAGCCTGAGCACCGCTGGGGGCGGGGGCGCAGGCGAGATGAGGGGCAGATATGCGCACAGTGTGGTCACTGCTTGGAGAACGTGAGCTCATGCTGCTCACACAGGGTCATCGGAGAGAAACACAGAGCTGAGGGCAGAGAGGAGAAACAGTGACCCAGCTCAGTGCTCAGCCCCAGCCTGGGGAGCCCCCTGGGTCATGGAGGGACACAGACAGACCTGGGGGACCCACCTGGGTCATGGAGGGACACAGACAGATTTGGGGGACCCACCTGGGTCATGGAGGGACACAGAAAGACCTGGGGGGAGCCCCCTGGTTCGTGAATGGACTTGAGAGGGCTCAGGGACCTCCTAGCTTGTGGAGGCCTAGGGCCATGTTTTCTGGGAACACTCCCTCATAGGAGACCGGCTTGGGGGCAGATATTCAGGGACACAGGTGAGGGGCCCAGATGGAGACATTTCAACCTGAGGATAGCTGTCAAGGGGAGACACTTCAGGGTGGCACAGACTTGAGGGACAGCAGTTTGGGGGCTCCAATTCTGGCCAGCATAAGCCATGCATGGGCCTTGAGGGGATGTGACACCAGGAGACCCACATGAATATGACATGGACTCGGGGGTGGTGTCGAGTGACAGTCCGGGGCCCACAGGTCAGTGGGACACTGTTGGAGAGGAGCACGACTGGGGACACGGGGACAGAGTGACCCCCCAGGCCCAGGTGTTTGGGGACTCACACCTGTGGGACGGACATCAGGGTCTCGAGTGCAGTGGCCGAGCTGGGAGTGCCAGGTGGTGCCACGCAGGCCTCGCGGGACTGACGCGGGCGCAGATGAGGGCGTCCAGCACAGAGGCTCAGGAAGCAAGTATGGGAGGTTCCTCAGCCCCCTCCGTGCTGGGGCTCAGGCCTTCTGGGTTCTCCCAGAGGGAAGGGCTCTGCCCACAAGTTTGTCAGGGGCACAGGCCTGCTCTGGAGATCATCGGTGTCCTGACAGGTGTCCCCTTGGGCTCCCACACTCACCTGTGACCTCTCTGGGCCTGCAGAGGCCGGATGAGGCCCGTCCTGAGATCTGAACTTCAATTCCTGCCCAGGCATTTGTTAGTCCTGTGGCTTTGCGGGAGTTCCTCATCTTTGTCCTCATTTTGTCAGATCTAAAGGACATGTCCTGGCAGGGACCTTGTCACCTCAACTTCACTTTTCTTTCTTTCTTAAAAAAAATTTTTTTTCTTTATTGATTTTAGAGAGAGAGGAAGGGAGAGGGAGAGAGAGAAACATCGATGAGAGAGAACATCCACTGGCCACCTCCTGCACAACCCCCACTGGGGATGGGCTCACAACCTGGGCATGTGCCCTGACCAGAAATCGAACTGGAGACCTCTTGGTGCAGGGTCGATGCTCAGCCCCTGAGCCACACTGGCCGGGCCACCGTCACCTTTCTGTGCAGGGGCCGGGCCTCGGGGTGGGGACCTGGGCAGTTCCCCCCTCTGGAGGAGCAGGAGAGGGGACGGCCCAGCTGTGCCACTGGAGCAGTTTGGTCGGCCTCCCGGCTTCTCCAGTCTCTGGGCAGACACCTCCTTGTCCAGCCTGGTCCCTCCAGTGGTCTTGGGCAGACTGGCCGCTCCCCTCGCTGCCCGCCACCTGCCGCACGGCTCTGGGCACCTTCCGACTGGTGTGTTGTGCCTATGCAGATTCCTCAAGAGCAGAGAAACGTGAGATTAAGTGCCCGACGCCAGGCTGTGACGGCACCGGCCACGTGACTGGGTTGTACCCTCACCACCGCAGCCTGTCTGGCTGCCCCCACAAGGACAGGATTCCTCCGGAGAGTGAGTAGCTCGGCACACCTCTGACGTTCAGACCATGTCCACGTGGAGGAGTGGCCACTTGGGGCTCCCCCTTGGATGGGCACCGTCCAGATGCCCAAACCTGAATAAGGCTGGGGACGTGGAGAATGCCCAGTCATTCTCCTTGAGACGGCAGAGTGGGCCAGGGCCCTGGAAGACGGTCATGGCACAGGCACCCGAGGGAGAGGAGGCAGCTGGGGGGAGGCTCTGTCTGTCCTGCAGGCTCAGGGGGCCTGTCCTGGTTTCCAGGCTGGAGGCAGTAACTGAGGCCGACAGGTTTGAGTCACAGGACAGCCAGCGGCTGCGAAGCTGAGTTCATTTCTGCCCCAAGGAGGCAGGGGGCATGGGGGGGGGGGTGTCCATGACAGGGCTGAGGCTTGGGTGCTGGGGCCGCCCTGACTGCCGCTCCAGGGTGCTAGGTGCCCTTCAGACAGGGCTCCTGCACCCTCTGGCTGTGCTCACCCCCCACCCCCGTCCTCTTACAGTCTTGGCCATGCACGAGAACGTGCTCAAGTGCCCCACGCCCGGCTGCACCGGCCAGGGCCACGTGAACAGCAACCGCAACACACACAGAAGGTACTTGCCGAGCTGGGCGTGGCGAGGGTGGGGGTGGGGTCCGCCAGCCCACCGTGGCTCCTCGGGCTCCGTGCAAGATCAGGGCCTCCGTGTGCTGTGCTTAGACTTCCCAGACAGACCCCTGAGCAGCTCGTGCTTTGAGGCTCGAGCACAGAGCAGAGAACACCCAGCTCTGGAGACAGGCCGGGTTCCCAGGGCTCCTGTGGGCACCTGCCATGTGCCCACTTGACAGGCAGAGACTAGAGAAGAGTGTTTAGCTATTCCCCTTGTCCTTTAGTTTGTCCGGGTGTCCCATTGCTGCTGCAGAAAAATTAGCCAAATCTCACGAGAAGCAACAGCCGCAGACGGGAGATCCTTCCAAGACAGGCTCCAATTCAGATCGGATCCTCAGGTGAGTGCAAGGACCACAGCCCTGGAGGGGCTGCCTCTGGATTGCCTGTGTGTGTGTGCCCGTGCCTGTGTGCATGTGTGTGCCTGTATGCGTGTGCCCGTGCCTGTGTGTGTGTGCTCGTGTGTGCATGTGCGTGTACCCATGCCTGTGTGCCTGTGCGCGTGTGCATGCGCCTGTTTGCATGTGCATATGCCTGTGCCTGTGAGTGTTCCTATGTGCATGTGCCCGTGCGCATGTCCTTGTGTGCGTGTGCATGTGCCCACGTGAGTGTGCCTGTGCCTGTGTGCGTGTGCATGCATGTGTCCGTGTGCCTGTGCCCATGCCTGTGTGCGTGTGCTGATGTCTCAAGTAGCTGTGGGGCCTTCCATGGTGGAGCTGGAGGGCAGTTTGGGGGCACACAGGACAGTTTCTATTCTGCTGCAGAGGTGGGGTGGGAGTCCCCCAGGCCTTCTCTCTGCGCTGACGGGAACAGAAGTTCCTCTGCACCCGGCACAGTGGGCAGCTTCCTCCCTGGTGGTCTTCGTGCCCTGGCTTCTGGGCTGTCTGGGCTGGGGCCTCAGGCCATCTCTGGTGCATTTAAACCTCTGAACTCTGGAGCTTCAGTGACAATGAGCGAACCTCCTGCAGTGGCTGCTCCTGCCCTGGGCCCTGCTGCGGTGCCTTCAGGGGCCGTCTCGACCAGCCCTACCCAGGGAAGGGTGCAGTGGGGCTGGTTCTCAGAAACAGGCCCCAGATCCCTCCCCCTGGGGCCCTCCCCTCCCACCAATAGAGTTCTGCCCTGCAGCGGCTGCTGCCTGGCTCCTGGCCAAGGGCTCCTACCAACTGTCACTGAGCTGCTGGAAATCTGCTCTCCTGCGTTCTGGGGGAGAGTCCCAGGCCGTGTCTCCTCTGGCTCATGCTGTCTACAAGGGGACAAGCCATTCCTCATACAGATCAGGTCCCAGGCAGGCACGGGGGAGGGTCCACCGGGGGCTCTGAGGGCTGTGCCGGCTGTGGGCTAAGGCTGCGGAGATGAGGCCTGGCCTCATGGCTCTGCATCTCCTTGCTCCCCAGACCCATGTGCTTTGTGAAGCAGTTCGAGGTCCCTCCATACGGAAGCTGCCGGTCCAGTGTGGCCCCTTCCACGCCCAGGGCCAACCTGGCCAAGGAGCTGGAGAAGTTCTCCAAGGTCACCTTCGACTACGCAAGTTTTGATGCTCAGGTGTTTGGCAAACGCATGCTTGCCCCAAAGATTCAGACCAGCGAAACCTCACCTAAAGCCTTTAAATGTAAGTTGGGGAGAACTGCCCCTGGGAGGTGCAGGGGAGGCGCCGTGAAGGAGGGGCCCTGCCAGGAGCACGAGGGGAGTCTGTCCTGGGGGCTGACGGGTGGAACCAGGGTGTTAGCTGGCTCCGTGTCCACCCTTCCTTGTTCGTCATCAGACGCGAAGTGAGCCCTCAATATTCGTGAAACGAAACCAGGTCCTTTGTGGTGTGCACGTCCAAAGGCCTGAGGATAACTTCGCTGACATGGTCCCCCTTTGACATCTCCTCTTGGCCATCTCCTCCCAGCCTGCTTGTTCTGACACAGCGGGGCAGGGTGTGCACACACGTGTGTGCGTGTGTGTGCACACACACGTGTGTGCGTGTGTGCATGCGTGTGTGCTTGGGTCTGTGTTTGGTGTCTGGGGTGGGTCAGACAACTGCTGTGCTGAGCCTGGTACCCAGACAGGAGCCATTTCCTTCCTACACGGGACCGTCTTGCTGGATACAACGTGTTATCTGTGATACTAGCAACACATTCTCTGCGCACTTGTTCTAACAGAGATGCGCCTTTGGGAACAATCCTTCCTGTCTCTTTTGTCACTTATCACACTGGTGTGTGGGTTGCCAGCCCATTAGCCCTGGAAATGCACATGAGATGGGAGAGCACCTGCACCACGGCGTCTCCTGGAGGACGTGCGGCTTCCTGCCCGTGAATAATGAGCACACCCGTGGATTCAGTGATGGCGGAAGCACGCGCGCCTCTCCGCTCCTTAGGACGAGGCTTCCTGCCCTCGCGCTTGGGCACCCACGGCACCAGCACACTCACAGGGAACTTTCCGTCCGTCGGCAAGTTTGCTGTGGGTCCGTGATCACTCAGACGTCTCAGGCCTGGTGGGCCTCATGTCGATTTCAACAGTCACGTTGCTTAGTTAAAGCAGGAACTATTATGGGGACACTGAAATCAGCCTTTTGAGATGTTTGACGCAGTTGTCCTGCCTGCGTGATACCCCAAACACCCATCCTGTCGCCTTCCGTCTTCTGGTCACCATTCTCCGAGGGATAACTGGTTTTTGTTTGAAATATCAGGGATGCTGGATGTCTTCGGAGGGTTTTGTTCTTTCTGTACAAATTTTGGTCAGGCCCGAAATAGCCTCCTCAGTCCCACCCAGGAGTGCGGGTTGGGTGTGGGGCACATGTGAGCAGCCTGAAGGACCCGTCGCTCGCCCTGTGTGCCCACCCCTGGAAGTCCCTCCGTGTCACCTCCTGCCCTTCCTCAGCCCGTCCGCTCCCTTTGCAGCCTTCCCGAGGGCCTCCTCCCCCGGCACAGCTCTCCCCTCTTCCGCAGGCTTCGACTACTCACACGACGCCGAGGCCGCACACATGGCCGCTACCGCCATCCTGAACCTCTCCACGCGCTGCTGGGAGATGCCTGAGAACCTCAGCACGAAGCCACAGGGGGCCCCCAGCAAGGTCTGTGTGTCCCGCAGGGAGCCCCTTCCGAGGCACAGGTCATTGAGAGGAGTTTGCAGTCAGGACCACAGGCCTCTGAGCAAGAGGTTCTTGGGATCACCCAGTGTCTGTCTGGAGATCATCATTCCCTCCTTTTCTACCCCCAGCTGTGGCCTCCAGATGGGAGCTTTCTTTCTTTCTTTTTTTTTTTTTTTAATATATTTTATTATTATTATTTTTTATCCTCACCGGAGGACGTTTTTCCATTTTTTGTTCAGATAGAGTGGGAGGGAAAGAGGGAGGGAAAGAGAGAGAGAGAGAGAGAAACATCGACGTGAAAGGGACACATCGAGTGGCTCCCACTCGCACAACCCAACCAGGGCCGGGGACAAACTGCAACCGAGGTACGTGCCCTTAGCGGGAACCGAACCCGGGTCTCTCCAGACCGCAGGCCGACGCTCTAACCGCTGAGCCAAACCGGCCAGGGCCAGATGGGAGCTTTCTGAGAGCTGGTGCTATGCCAGCGAGAGACCACAGGCTGTGCACACGTGTGTCCTCGTGCCTCCCTGAGTCTGAGGGCTGTACACACGCATGTCCTCGTGTCTCCCTGAGTCTGAGGGTTGTGCACACACGTGTGTCCTCGTGTCTCCCTGAGTCCGAGGGTCATGCACACGTGTGTCCTCGTGTCTCCTCGAGTCTGAGGGTCATGCACACACGTGTGTCCTCGTGTCTCCCCGAGTCTGAGGGTCATGCACACACGTGTGTCCTCGTGTCTCCCTGAGTCTGAAGATCATGCACATGCTCTCGTCTGACCATGCTCGTGCGCTCAAGGATGTAGTCTGTGATCCAGGGAGACTGGAAGGAAGGAGGTAGAGTCTCCTCCATGTGGGTTTCAGGACTCACGTCCCAGAGGCTCTTCTACTGTGTTTGGCTTCCTTCTGAGGGAACCTGTTTCGGAGTCTGCAAAGCTGCTGTCAGTATCTCCAGGCCCACGCGGAGGGTGTGGCGTTGCAGACACAGATGGCTCCTTTGCGTTGCAGTCCGCGGACATTGAGGTGGATGAAAACGGGACCCTGGACTTGAGCATGCACAGGCACCGCAAGCGGGACGGCGCGTTCCCTGGCGGCGGTGGCGGTGGTGGCGGCGGCAGCCCCGGGGTGAAGTCTCCCGACGCCTCCCAGCGCCAGAGCAGCACCAGCACCCCCGGCAGCTCCATGACCTCACCCCAGTCCAGCCAGGCCTCCCGCCAGGATGAGTGGGACCGGCCCCTGGACTACACCAAGCCCAGCCGCCCCCGAGAGGAGGAGCCTGAGGAGGTGGGTGCCAGGCCTGAGGGCTGCTCCCGGGCAGAGCCGCCAGGGTCCTGTCCTTTCGCACCCAGGGTTCTGCCCCTCGGGCAGCTAGGACTCGGCCCACCTCCAGGAGGGGTTCACCGCTGGGCGATGCTGTGTCCTTGTCCCTCCTGAGGACGGTGGTCTCTTCACCTCTGAAGACACCGTGGTCGGCACGAAAGGGGCCTCTGAGAGCCTGGGGGAGAGGGGGCTTCCTTCAGACCCCACCGGGGTGACCTGGGAATGGCTCAGAATTCCTTGGGCTTCCCACCAACCTGCTTTCCAAACAGGGACACCCTGGACCCCAGTAGTAGCCCTTTCTTCAGTTCCCAGGGTGCTCCAGGCCGTTGTCTCCTTGGACAGAGGCGGGGGAGGACTCCCGGCCTTGGAGCCTGTGCTGGGGAGTGGCCCGAGTCCCAAGACAAGCACCCCCTGTAAAGAGCTAAGAGCTGGCCTCTGTATCGGGGCTGTGGTCTGGAGACGGTGGGCAGTCCCCATCCCGTCACTCCACCCACCTGAGGCTGATGGAGGAATTTTTCCAAAGAGCTGTGCGTCCGGAACAGAAAGCCCAACCCTGAGGGTGTCCGGTGCCCGGCGGCTGCGCGGTGCGGGCTGGTCTGCAGGTCCCCTCACCGTTCTCTCCCTGCCAGCCCGCCACACACACCAGGAGGGGGGGCAGGTGGCGGGGAGAGCCCCTCACCTCCGTGGTTCCGTCTTGCGGTGAACTGGGCTCCCTCTGCACGCGTCCTAGGCAACCCCACCCTGCAGAGCAGCGGACTGGGCCCCAGGCTGAGGTCACATGCTCAGTCACATGGCTGTAACTAGGTGTTGGGCCTCGGAAGAGGGGCACCTCTGAGGCAGCCCTGAGTGGGGGCCGCTGACCTGAGACTCGCCTACTGGGGCCTCCTGTGTGGATGACATCTGCTGTCATCCTTGTTCCTGTCTTGCCCCCAGGACTTCGCCGCACTTCCTCCCCCAGTGACCTCGCCCCTAGTGGCCCCCTCTGGCTCCTTTACTGGCCCTTTTCCTCAACCCCCATCTCAAGCTGATCCCCTTCCCTGGGCTGGTCTTTGTCTCCTTGAGACCTTCTCCCCTCGCAGGCCTCTTGCCGTCACCCGTAGGCGCCCAGCTCTCTGAAGCCTGTTCCCACGCTCTGCCCCGCGGCCGATAGTCTTCCCTCCAGGCAGAAGCCTCAGCTCGTGCCCAGACCCTTCCTCTCCTCCAGCTGCCTCTCCTAGGTGGGGGGCCCACATCCCAATGGGTCACCCCTAGAAACACTCCTGAGCCAGGCCCTCTCGGTGGTTGGACCACAGCCCTGGACTTCCGGCTCAGACCCTCCCTCCAGCTCCGCCCTGTCCGGCCCCGCCTGCTCCGGCCTCTGCAGCACCCTCACCGTCCACAGGCCTCGGCAGGCTCTCCCGGGGGTTGCTTCTGGGAACCCCATCCATCCTGAAGAGCAGCTTCTTTAAAAAAAAAACTTAAAAAAATTAAATGCACTGGGGTGACTGACATCGGTTAGTAGCTTGCAGCTCGACCAGGCGAATGAGTCCATGACAGTGACAAGACCTTGCGCAGGGCGGATGCTGGGCTGTGTTCCAGGGAGTTTCCTCCTCTAACCCCTAGAAGTCCCGTGGGGGCAGCCCTTAGCTCCAGTTTCAAAGTGACACCTGGGCCCAAGAGTTTAAACACTTGCTGGGGGGACAGAGTGAGTGCCGGGCTGGGGCCAGGCAAGTGCCCATCAGGACAGCCTGCAGGCCGTGGCTCCCTGACCTGTGGGCTGCCCCCCAGTGGCAGGGACTGTCCTGTTTAGCCCTGTGTCCTCAGCTCCCTGCCTGTGGGTGGTGACTGAACACCTCCAGACCCTGCGTTCGAGCTCAAAAAGCATATTAAGTGCTGGCTCTGGTTTGGGCACGGTGCTAGGTGCACAGGGCAGAGGGTCACAGGTTATGCTGACCAGAGCCAGGACTTTGCATGTCATCACACCGTGCCCATCGCACAGACTTGCACGCACATGTCTTGGTGCCCCTGTGCCCTGAGCACGCCCGCCCATGGCAGGGGCTGCCCTGAGCGTCGACTTGAGTTTGGGAGGTGGCCCAGCGGCCGTTCGATGGTGGCGACCCTCATGCCAGGGACATGGAAGGTGTCAGGAGGCCCCCATCCTTGGGGCAGCTCTGGCTGAGGATGGGGAACACTCCAGCCCCTTGGGGTGCTGTCTTCTGTGCCTTTGGGGGTAATCTTGCTCCCTCACCCAGCAGATAGGAGACTAGAGAGACGCCTCTGTGGACACTGCTCTGAAGGGTCCCTCAGCCCGGGCCCGGGCGCCC
Organism: Molossus molossus; assembly: GCF_014108415.1. Classification (NCBI taxonomy): domain Eukaryota; kingdom Metazoa; phylum Chordata; class Mammalia; order Chiroptera; family Molossidae; genus Molossus; species Molossus molossus. The sequence continues at coordinate 54,116 of NW_023425399.1, read as the reverse complement.
GGCCCGCCAGCGGCTAAAACCTCTCCCTGCTGGTCTTTTGCAGTCAGAGCCAGCAGCCCATTCTTTTGCTTCTTCTGAAGCAGATGACCAGGAAGTGTCGGAAGAGAATTTTGAGGAGCGGAAGTACCCCGGGGAAGTCACCCTGACCAACTTTAAGCTGAAGTTTCTCTCCAAGGACATAAAGAAGGAGCTGCTCACGTAAGTCCCCGCCTTGGCCAACAGGACTCCTCGGAGAACCTCCAGCTGGAAAGGATGTGGCCGAGCCAGCCTGGGGTGGCATCTGCTCCGCTGGGGCCTTTAGCTGCCCTCCGGGCAGAGCTGGGCCCGGCCACAGTGGAGGGCAGGTTTCCCATCACTCCACACTGCCGGGTGCCCACTTGTCCTCCCATGTGCCTGAGCACGAGAAGGGGCCCGTCCGACCCACAGCAGGACGAGGCCGAGGCCGAGGGGGGCTGCCCGCTCCTGAGCGGCAGCTGCCTGCCCTGGTCCCAGTGGCAGGCGTGATGTTCGATCTCTCAGCTCAGTGCCCTCAGCTGGAGCAGCCTGGCTGCCCCTTGGAGCTGGTCCCCAGAGGGTTCACCAGATGTCACTGGAGAGCAGGGAATCTGCTGGGAGGCATGAGCTGCTCGGTCAGATGCCATCCCTCAGCCTTCTGGTCAACCCCCTGAGTGCACCTCTCCTCAAGGCCTGTGAGGCTGTCCCTGCACCTGTGCCCAGTTCCTCTTCTTGTCCCGAACCTCCTACTCTGTAGCTGGCCCTCCAGGACGGCCAGATGCGAGCTCTGGTCAGGGACCTTGTCCTCATGGAAGGCCGTGCACTTCAGAAAGGAACCCCCGTGTGTTCTGGGCACCCACACGCGTGCACACGCACATGCGTGCTTGAGACACCCGGGCTTCGGGTGGGCTCCTCGTCCTTCTTGGGCTGCACTGTGGGAGGGTTGCCGTCCGAGGCTGTGGCTGTGCTCTGAGGACAGTGGGGAGGAATTACCCCTTGGCCCGTGGGTGACCGAGGAGAAGGTGCCACCACTGCCCCTGTGCAGGCTCAGCCGGGGCAGGCCTGCCAGGTGGGCCCGCTCTGTTCTGACGCTCTCTTTCCTTTGTCCAGCTGCCCCACCCCCGGCTGTGACGGCAGTGGCCACATCACCGGGAACTATGCCTCCCACCGCAGGTTGGTCCCCACCTGGCCGGCCCAGCCAGGGTGCACGTGGTGGGTCTCCTTCCTCTCCTGCTCTGCTCCCTCTTCGGCTGACCCCCCTCTCTTCTCTTCCAGCCTCTCTGGTTGCCCTCTTGCTGACAAGAGCCTCAGAAACCTCATGGCTGCCCATTCTGCTGACCTCAAGTATGTCTGCCCTCCTGGCTGCCCATCTCTTCTTGGGTGGCCCCCTGGCTTTGCTGTCCCCTTCCATGAGGCTCCAGCCCAAATCGGCCTTCTCCAGGGCCCCGCTCCCAGGCCAGCCCCGCCTGCAGGAGGGGGCAGAGCGACAGGGCGGAGGAGAGGCCGATCCGCGTGGCTGGGGCCGCTGCTGCTTGTGTCTCCCTGCTCTGAGTGCTGCTCTGTCTCCCCACCGGCCGGGGCTGCTCGGGCTCCTGTGCTGCCCTGGGCCCTGCCAGCCTCTCCCAGGGCCCAGGGCAGCAGCACCGCCCGCAGCCCCTGGGGCCCGGCCCTTCTCTCCCTGCCGTCTCTGCACGTGGGGCTGGAGCAGCCCCAAACCGGCTCACTTGTCAGTGGGCTGTGGGCTGGCGCGCGGCTCGGCCAGCGAAGCAGCGGCAGGGACAGAGAACGCTCGTGGCCTCCTCTCTGCTGCCCTCGGCCGCTCTGCCGGCCTGGCCCCGACGGCCGCTCCTCCTGCGCTTGCCTTCTCTCTGCTGAGCCCTCCTCTTTCTGCGTCTGCTCCTCCCTGCCCCCAGCCAGGGCCAGGCAGGCCCGGGGCACCCGCATGGGCCTGGCAGCCCTGCTCAGAGGCACCCAGAGGTCTCCCAGGAATCAGTGTCCCCTTGGGGCAGAGTCGGGGGCCGTCCTTGCCTTTGGTTTTCATGCCTTCAGTGGATCTGTGACATGCTGGTCCTGGGCTGGCAGGCTGGGCCAAGGTTGGGGAAGGGTCAGCCCTTCTTCAGGTGTGTCCCCCCCTCGGGCCTCTGTGTGGGGAGGCCCTGAGTCCAGACACATTTCCTGGCTCATTTCATTCTGGGCCGGACGGGGGCCAGGGCCCTGGGGCCGCTGAGATGAGGCTCTGTTGTTGCTGAAGCTCCAGGGACCCGGCTGATGAGACACAGGGCAGAGCTCAGGGCTCCGTCTGTCCGGCCGCTGGGGGATGCGTCTCGTTGCGCCTGGTTACTCGGGGACCTCTGTCCCTGCAGGGGGGCCGAGACGCTCAGGCCTGGGGGCCTCTCCTCGCCTCTTCTCTTCCCGTTGTTCTCACACTCCTTTCTCCTGGCTTCTCCGCCGATCCCACTGGGACTGGCTTCATGGATTTCCCGTTTGAGGGCCCGAATGATTGTAGAGCCGTGACCACCTGTGCTCAGGGCCGAGGACGGAAAACACCAGGAATGTGGCTGTTGAGACGGTTACATCCTCTGAGACTAAAAGCCTGTGAGGAACGTTAACCCCAAACGTAGAAATAGCAACAGAAAATCCTCTGGTGCGAAAAGCTGTCATCTCCAGCCTCAGGAAGGCGGGGAAGGTGGCCAAGGTTCCCGACCCCTTCGGAAGCTCTTCTCCCCCCAGGGTCTGCCACGCAGCCCATGGCCTCAGTGTGGGTTTGGGGTGAGGTGGGCCAGGCCCCGCACTTTCCTGGTGCTCGACGCTCCCCTCTCCTCCCTCCTCCTGGCCAGTGGCATCTGTCGTGGGCGGGGGTGGGGGGCAGAGACTCGACCACTGCTTTGCAAGAGATGCCCTTTCGGTGGCCTCCCCATCGACACTGGGGGGCGGGTTTCTGTGTTCACCACACCCCCAGGCACTGCTGTCCTTCCTGTGCAGTGTGGCAGGGCTGGGACACGAGCTGCTTGACCCAGTCTGCGTGGGGAGGTGGGTGCAGGGGATGACGGGGCTCTGCACAGGATGGGGACAGAGCTGGGGCTCGGAGGCCAGAGTCTGTGTCCCCGAGCTGCAGAGCCTTGGCTACAGGGCTCCTCCTCCCAGACCACCCGCTCAAAGGCAAATGCTGGGAGGATCCCTACAGCTGACCCTGTGCATCCTCAGGGCCCCAGGAGTGGCTGATGCCGCAGGCACCCCATGTGGGCACCTGTTTCTCCAGCCGCATGGACACCATCCCCTCAGGTATGACTTGGAAAAGCTGTGGAACTGGGCTCAGCAGGACAGCCCCCTGCCTGGAGCAGGTGCACCTCATGGTGCTTCGTGGATGCCGGCCCGCCTGTGCTGGGGCCTGGCAAGGACCACCCACATGTGGGTTCTCAATGAGTCACCCCATGCCCCCAGACTCAGGCCCCACTGGGGTCTGCACCTCACAGGGTCGTTACCCACCATCCAGAGCTGCACTACGACCATCAGGTCCCAGGACACGACCCACCCGCTGAGCCTCTGAGTTCTGTCACTCGGGTCCTTGAGGGTGAGAAGAAGCAAAGCCCCAGGGGCGGCCGGAGCAAACACAACCTGGGAAGGAGGAGCAGGGGGCCCTCGGCAGCCACCCCCAGCTGAGGAAGGGGCAGCAGGGCATCGCGGGGGCTGTGGCTACGGCACAAAGAGCTCTGTGAGGGACACCCCATTGTGGCTGAAGGACCCAGTGTGCCAGCCGCTGGTGCCACGGACCTTGGACCGCACACAGACAGCATGTGTCCAAGCAGGAGCGCTGCAGCAGCTGGGGACTGTGGGAAAGGGTGACGCCTGCCTGGGCGGGGGTGGGGGTGGCTCCTACTAAAATGCAAACACCTCCTTGTCCCAGACACGCTTGGGTTGAAATGTCAGCACATGTGACTGGGATGGGAGCCACCATAACCTCAGTGGGGTTAGAGTTACCCCAAAACCCAGTCAGAGGGTGATTTGACCGGTCGGGCCAGCTGCCACACCAGGGAGGCATCTGGTGTGCGGCCCTGGGGCAGCGATGAGGGGCCCCAGAAGTCCTGGGGGCTGCAGAAGGACTGGGCAGGCAGAGGCCAGAGGAGCCCCTCAGCATTGAGCCCATGTTGCGTGCCAGCCTCGAGGATTCTCTGGCGGGGCAGGCAGTGCGGCCTGCTGGGCTCTGGGAGGCAAAGACCTGTGCCCTGTTCCAGTGGGCACTTGTGCCCAGGACCCTCTAGGGCCATGGTTCTCTGATCTCGAGTGTGAAGTCGGGATGAGAGCTCTGTGGGCAACAGGCCCTCAAACGCAGACGCCACAGCCTGGCCTGCCCCTGGGCTGAAACTGCATCCTCCTGGGGGGCACGGATCACGTGCCGGGTGGCTCTGGAGGGGCTTCCAATGGGCGCAGCTGTGGCCGGGCGCCTCTCCGCGCTCGGATAGCAGCAGGGACCCACTCACGTCTCTCAGCGGTCACGCAGGGAGAAATGGTTCCCCCGCCTCGGGGTGTGTTTGTCAAACGTGCCGTGTGTGCAGTTAGGCTGCGTGTGCTTCCCCTCCTGTGCCGGCGCCGGCACCTCAGGGAGGGAACACGCCCCAGGAGGACCAGCGCCGAGGCTGTGCTGTGGGTGCTAAGCCCACACGTGCTCACGTGCTCACACAGTGCAGCCCTTCCCGAGAAAGGCCCCTTCCTCCCAGTGGCGACGTGAAGACAGACTTCGCAGGTGCTAGGTTTCTTTTCCTGACCCTTGTGCAAAGGGAAAGGCCTGTATGGGTTCTAGAACCTTCCATTGCACCCTGAAACCCTGCAGGAGGCTGGGCTGGGAGCCCAGGGCGCCTGCCGTGGGAATGTGCTCTCTTCCTGGCCTTCCTGGGCCTCCTTGGGGGACTGAGTGGCCAAGTCCTGCAGGCCGGAGGTTGTGGCAGAGGCTGCTTGCAAGACCAGCCCAGTGGGCTGAGGGCACAGCTGTCCTCGGTGGCGTGTGTCTTTCCTGGCTCTGGCCCCAGCTCCCCTGTCCTTGGCAGGTGCCCCACGCCCGGCTGCGACGGCTCCGGCCACATAACAGGGAACTACGCTTCGCACCGGAGGTGAGCACTGGGGTTCCAGGGGGTGGGGTCGTTCCTTCCGATGAAGGTGTAAAGCTCCGAATGAGACGCTAATGTTGCTGGCAACCAGGCTGGGGTGCCCTTTGCACCCAGAATTGGGGCTCCTGGTGACAGGTCCTGTGGGCGGGACCTCCCAGGGCTGCTGGCCCCGGGCTCGAGAGGAGGGCTGAGGCAGGGCTGAGAGGTGCTGTTCTAGGACCACGGTTGTGTTTCTCCTCTTTCAAAACAAGCTTATCAGGCTGCCCTCGCGCCAAGAAAACTGGACCCAAAGTGACGCCAACGAAGGACGACAAGGACGACCCCGAGCTGATGAAGTGAGTCAGGGATGATCTTGTATCTGGAATTGCAAAGCTCCTCTCAATTCCCTTTCCCTGAACACGGCTGGTCGGTGGCCACACCTGCTTTTACAGGTGTTCTTGTCCCGTGCACGTGGGTGCCTGCAGAGGCGCGAGCCATGTGCGTGTGTCAGGGGCACACAGGCCCTGGCCCCGCGGGGTGAGAGGCAAGGCGCCTGGCTACACGTGCACCTGGGGGCCACCTGGGCACGGGGCTTAGGGTGTGGGCAGCCCCACAGTGTGCTCGTGGGCACTGGTCTCTGCATGACTTCATTCTGGTGGGAAAGGTCAGGTGTAGGAGTCAAGGAGGAGGCTGTGGTGAGAAAGATGAGAAATCCTTCAGTTGTGAGTGTCAGCACTTGCACCCTGCACACGCACCTGCACACACACTTGTACACTCACACGCCTGCACATATGCACCTGCACACACACTTGCACACTCACACTCACACACACTCACTCGTACACTCACACCCTGCACATTCACCTGCATACACGTGTACACTCACACACCTGCTTACACACTCGCATGAATGCACCTGCACATTTGCACACCCGCACCTGCACACACCCACCTGCATACACCTGCATGCACACACCCACACTTGCACACCTGCACACACTCGCACACTCATACACATGCTCACACACCCTCACACACACCTGCACACAAACTCACACTTGCACATCCACACACTCGCACATCTGCATGCACACATACCTGCACATTTGCACACATGCACACTTATACACCTGCACACCTACACATGTGCACACTCACACATTCACACACCTGCACATTTGCACACTCACACACCTGCACATTCACACACCGTTGTAGGGAGCTGGTGTAAGATTCCTAGAGGTTCATCCTGAACTGGGGCCTCGACATGGCTGTGGGGAGGAGAGAGGACATCCTGTGCCTCACCTGACTGAAGTCCCTGAGCCCTCTACTGGCCATCTTCCTGGGGATGTCTGATGTGTCACAGGGGCTTGTGCATGAACTCTGACCCTGTGTGCCCCACTCATTGAGGGCTTGTACTATGCGAGCTAATCCTTCCAGAAGGAAATTTGCCCCCTAGAACCCCTACTAGCAGATGAGGGCCAGGCCACAGGTGCAAACAGGGAAACCCACCATGCGATTCGCCCAGGGCTTTGAGAGCTGACATGGCAAAGCAGCAGCCAGGGCTGGCTTGGTCAGGGCAGGGCCTGTCAGGTGGTAAGGCTGATCCAAGAGGGGGCAGGTCTGCCCTCACCATGTTGCCTGGTGGCCAAGAGCAGCCAGATCCTCACCCCCGCAGAGGGCCGCGGCCTGGGCCAGCTGCGCTTGGCCACGGAGGAAGGGCGTGATCGATCTGCATCCTCCTCTTCAAAGGCGGCTGTTTCCTGTAATAGGCTGTGACTTTTTTCTGTGTTTATTATATGGCAACAGAATAATGAATGCTACATCAAAAATGCAAAACGTGTTGTTGTTGGAATGCTGCCTGCGAGGGTGGCTAGGAGTGTTTCCTTCTGCGACTCCAGGGGCCGCCTGTGCCCAAGTGCATGGAATGCCAGGCCCTGCTGGTCGGCTGCGTGACTGCGTCGTGCTGTCTTTGGAAAGGATTCAAACTGACATCAGCATTTCCCGAGTTAACCGGGAGAAATGGTTTTCCTTCTAGTGTGCTGTCAGCTTCGTTTTTACAAAACACGAGATTTCTGCAGCCAACTGGGGAACGTGACTTTCAGAAACAGTTTAGCATTTACAGGGTGGATGAGCTCCTCGGGGCCCCACAGCAAGGCGGGGGCCACTCATGCAGCGCCTGCCTTCACAGGCCCCCCAGCCACCTGCTGGGACACGTCCACCGCTGGTGGCTCCTCTGCACACGTGCAGACCACAGCAGAAGTGGTGACAGTGCACCAGGTCCCAGTGCGTGGCGGGATCCGCGAGCACAGGCGCTGTGCTCCGGCTGGGCCCGTGAGGACAGGGTTCCCTCTGGTGCCCTATCTGGGCTGTTTCAGACGAGGTGCTGTCAGCGCTCGGTGGTGAATCCCTTCGGCCACGGCTGAACAACTGGCCACGATAGTCTGTGGGGTTCCTGGGGGTCAGGAGTTGAACGCTGTGCTGTCCTTGGCTGCAGTGGCATCTGACCCAAAGATGGAACCCTGGTGGCCAGCACCCCAGCACCCCAGCACAGGTGGCCCCGGGAGCACGGGAGCCAGCCAAGTGTGAGCCCTGCACACACGTGTTGCTGTGAGGTCACCCAACGGCCTTGCAGACGTGGGGCCCGGGCGGGTGGAAGGAAAGTACTCAGTGCAAATGCAGGTCCAGGGGACACTGCAGGCCGCACAGCGAGGGAGAAGGGTTCGGGTCCGACCGGCCACAATGCAGACAGCAGCCTCTCATTTGTTCTTCAATTTTGTCATGTCAGGGCCTCACGGCACCTCGGGGCACCTGGCCCAGGTGTCCTCCAAGACCCCCAGCTGGGAGATGTCCAGATTTGGGAGCTGGGTGTAAAATGGAACCTCCCCAAGCCCCTTTCGGGGCCCCTGGCAGTGTGTCTGCTGTAGACTATGGGCTGAGATGACCTTGGACTGGGACAATGGACACCCCAATGTCTGAGGGTCACGTGGGCGGGATGACTAAGCAAGAACTGAGAGCCAGCACAGGCGGACGCATAGGCTGGAAAGGTGGCTGCCTCTGCCTGAGGCTGGGGTACGGGGCCATGAGCTGGTCATGGAAGCCACCCCCACCCTGCCTCCTGAGGGCTTCCTGCCTTTGGCTTTTCTGAACCCTGGGAATCTCTCTGCAAACTGAGGCCACATGTCCCCTCTTGGGTCCTGTGTGTTTGCCGGGTCTCTAGCCCACAGAATGTGGTGACGAGCTTCAAGCTAATGAGTCTCATCTTCTGGAGGGAGAAGACTAGGGACTTGCAGGTGGGGGTTCTTGTCCTTTGTCACCTGCTTGTCCCAAAGTCCTGAACTCAAAGTTCGTGCTCAGAAGGCCCAGCGGTGAGCTCCTGGGTTAGGTCCTTCCCAAAGGCCATGCGGAGGAACCCCCAGAGCTCGCTGCATCGCCCGGTTCTATGGGACTGTGTGGATTCCACAGAGTGGGGGCAGCCACTCAGAACCGGTCTTGACGCATCTCACCTACCCCTGGGCTCTGTGCTCTGCAGGGCGTCTGCCTGTCCTGACGACCCGAGCAAGGCAGTGCTGGCTTCAGGCTGAGCCACCGCTTGGCGGCCTCGCTTTGTCCTCCCAGAACACGTCTCAGAAGGGGCAGAGCTGGGACGCGCATGGGCACCGTGCCAGGACCAGGCTCATTCTGGGGTGCTGTGGGGCGGCAGGGCTCCTGCGGTCCCCATGCTGCCCGTCTTGGGGGGACTTCTCACCTCCTGGGCCACCCAGGCCTGGTGCTAGCTCCCAGCAAGTGGTCTGTGGCGGGTGGCGAGGTTTGGGGGCTGGGCATAAAATGGAACCTCCCAAGCCCCTGTGGGGCCCCTGGCAGTGTGTGCACCGTGACTGGTTGAGTGGACACCCCCCATGCCTGTGTGGTATGGAGGGACTGTGGCTGCAAGGCCGAGCTGTGGACCGAGTCCCCTTAGAGCAGCCCTGAGCCTAGGGCTCATGGTGGGGTCTGTGGGGACCCTCCCCACGCAGGGGCAGAGGCCAAGGCTGGAGGCGCGATTCCTGCTGCTCTTGCCTCCCGGGGCCGCAGTGGGTTTGTCCAGCAGCCCCCGCGGGTCGCAGGGCCTGGCTTGGGAGGGTCTCTGGGCGTGTCCTCCAGCCCCTTGCTGACCTTGAACTCCTGGTGCCCAGGTGCCCGGTTCCAGGCTGCGTGGGGCTCGGTCACATCAGCGGCAAGTACGCCTCTCACAGAAGCGCGTCAGGCTGCCCGCTGGCTGCCCGCAGGCAGAAGGAGGGCTCCCTCAACGGCTCCTCATTCTCCTGGAAGTCGCTGAAGAACGAGGGGCCCACCTGCCCCACTCCTGGCTGTGATGGCTCCGGCCATGCCAACGGGAGCTTCCTCACTCACCGAAGGTAGCGGTGCCCGCTGGCCCTGTCTGTGCGCCCCATGGGGCCCAGCTCTGGAGCTCTGGGCACGGCTCCCGGGGGCCCCAACAGGGGTTAGAGGTGACCGCCACCTTCTCAAGGGAAGACCGAGGCCAGGGCTGGCAGCTGACTGGGGAGGCAAGAGAAAGCCTGGTGGCACCTGGTCACGGTACTTGTGCTCGGTGCTCCCACATGTCCGTTCCCGGAAGCCTCCCTCCTCGGCCAGATGGACTCCCTTTGGCCACAGGCTGCCATCTTCTTAGGAAAAGCTTTGTCTGCCACACTCATGCTCTGCCCTCTCACTAGGGCCTCCTGTTTGAAGTTTGGGGTCAGGCCTCTGCTCATCTTACACAGGGGCCTGGTGACGAGACCCTCCTTGCCCTGGCAGTGGCCTGGGGTGCTCGCCGGCCCCCGGGCTAGGTGAACAGCACCCGCTGGTCCTCTTCCTCTCCATGCCAGTGACGCTGAGGTGCCCAGGTCACCCTGGTCCCGTCAGAAACCATCTTCTCTCTTGTTTTGCCCTCGTCTGTCCACTTATAAGGTTAATTAATCCCACAAGTCGTTCCTGGAGCCCAGAGAGTGCCGGGCTCTGGAGAGCCCAGAGGAGATGGTGTCTGGCCCTCTGGGTGTTGGTGGGCAGGGCGGGTGGGGAGCCAGGCTGCAGACACAAGCGAAACACCCAGTGTGCTCGGGGTGGTCAGTGGAAGGGGCACCGCGGCTGGTGAGCAGCCTCCCCAGGACATCTGGACATAAGTCTTTAGGGCACTGGCCAGGGTCCTGGGCCAGGAGCTGGGCTGTCCCCGGGGTGAGGGGGCAAAAGGACATGAGCTAGAAAGTCCATCTAGGACCCTACCAGGCTACCAGTGGTGAGCACTTGGCTGTCATTGGGATGTGTGACCTTGGACTGGTTTTTGATGTGTGACCTTTGCTTCCAGCTTGTCCGGCTGTCCTAGAGCGACCTTTGCTGGAAAGAAGGGAAAACTCTCAGGGGATGAGGTTCTTGGCACGAAGTTTAAGACAAGTGACGGTAAGGATGGCCCTCCCGCATCAGCTTTGGACCCTGTCCCCTGGACGGGTGAGCGGTATCTGTGGGGAAGGGTTAGGGATGCAGAACCTGCCGTGGTGGAGACAGACCCTTGAGCTGAGCCAGCGAGTCTCCTGACCTTGGCTCTAACCTCTGGGTGCCCATGTCTGGGCTCCCCACACTCCAGCTCTGATGGCATCAATGAGGCTGGCATCAGAGAAGCCTGTGGGTGGCTCTGGAGTTCCCGGCCTTGGGTTTGTGGCGCTGGGAGCTCCGTCTCAACGGAGAGGGACGCTGAGGAAAGCCAGTATCCTCGGAGAACACTTCCATGTTGATCTCGGCAATTAATACCTGGCAAAGAAAGGTGTCCTTTCCCACCTACGGCGCAGGGCCAGGCGGCCAACCACAGGTCCATGGCTAGTGGTCTCAGACTGACCTTCCCAGTATGAAATGTGGGGGTGAGCCCCCCACCACGGGGAGCTCAGGAAGCAGGTCCGCTGCCCCTGCTTGGAAAGGGGTCCCCGGTGCTGCCCAGGAGCAGGCCTCCGCACACCCCACTGGCTGTCCTGGCCACGAGGCCCGGAGCCACGACTGCTCTCCCCCTCTGGGCAGTGCTGGAGAATGACGAGGAGATCAAGCAGCTGAATCAGGAGATTCGAGACCTGAACGAGTCCAATTCAGAGATGGAGGCCGCCATGGTGCAGCTGCAGTCTCAGGTGGGTGCCCCGCCCCCAACTTAGTGACGTCCTGTCATCCTCGGTCCTTGACCTCCGCTTCTGTGAGTGGGGAGGAGCTGAGCCCACACCAAGGTCACTGTTGGGCTGAGCTGAGGAGTATAGTGCTCAGGGACACCTGACGTGCCCTGCCCATCAGGGTCCGTACTTCAACCAGCGTTAGTCCTCTGGTGCTGGGGGCTGGGGTCCCGCCAGGGTGTGTCACCCCTGCAGGGTGCATGTCAAGAGGAGCAGCACTGTGGTGCGGGTTTGCAGAGCCTGGTCAGAGCTGGTTCCACAGCCCCAGCGCGGCCACACGAGGCGAGTGACCTGGCAGCCTCAGTCCATGCGGACTTCCCGTCCTCGCCAGCGGAATGAATACAGCGGCATCAACTCCACGCTGCTGTAAGAGGAGCACATTTCCGCGAGAAAGCAGTTAGCATGAGGGGGACCTGGAAGAGAGTCACCGAGGACCTGGAGAGAGTGCGTCTCTGACGCTCGAACCGCTGAGCCGAACTGGTCAGGGCGTGCGTCTGTCTGACCCCACAGTGAACAACTGTGATCATGAAGCAGAAGAAAGGTCTTATTTTGAAAAGGAGACCACGCCTGCCCTTGGATGCTGACTGGGGGCCCAAGAAGACCAGGGGTCCCGAAGGTGGTGCCACACAGTCATGTCCCTAAGGCTGAAGGGACAAAGGGAGAAGGAGCGGACCAGGCCCCGTGGAACCTGAGGGCAGAGAGGGCGGATAGGACGATGGGCTCTTGTCTCGAGGCTGCCGCATGACACATTTTTGCCGACCACCTGTCACTCAGAGGCCTGTATGATGACAGTGTCGGCCGTGGAGATCGGGGAGGGTCTTCGTCCAGCAGCGGCTTCCCCGGGCTCACGGGCTGTCCCTGGGTGCCAACACGCATCTCTTCTGTGTCTGTCCCTCTCTGGTCCTGACCTTCTCAAAGACTCAGGCCTCTGGAGCCAGTACCCTGCAGGTGGTACCTCTGATTTATCTTAATTTGCCAATGCCTTCTTTTTTATTTATTTACATTTTTAAATCCTCACTCGAGGATATCTTTCCCCATTTATCTTCAGATAGAGCGGGAGAGAGAAAGAGAGAAAGAGAGAAACATCAATGTGAGAGAGACACAGTGATTGGTTGCCTCCCACACGATCCCGACAGGGACTGGGGACTGAATCGCAGCTGAGGTACGTGCCCCTGGCCGGAATCGAACCCGTGACTCTTTGGTCCGCAGGCCGCCGCTCTAACCACTGAGCACCGGCTAGGGCCAATGGTCCCTTTGTGAAGACAGCGTGTTTAGCAGCAGCCTTTAGGAAGGACTCCCTTTCCCTCGAGGGAGTTTTGGGCCATGTGCTCTATGGAGGACCAGTGAAGAGAAGCACCCCAGTTGTACTCTCATCTTCAAAGCCAGAGCTTGTCGCCAAGTGATGGGGCGTGATGCCCCTAGCACTGGTCCCAGAGCCATCTGGGGAGGAAAGCTCTCTACCTGATCCAGTCTTCCAGGCAGCTCCCTGCTCCACGCTGGGGACAGCTCAGGTGTCACCGGCCCTGGGAACTTGCCTCTGCTCGGGCTCCTTCGAGATGCAGTCAGGCTGGGGCCGCCCCCCAGGCCTGTCGTCTCCAGGGAGGGCTTCCCACCTTCCCCACATGGGCTGTGCACCTTTGCACGGGGTCCTGCTGGGACTCACCTGGTGGCCTGAGCACCACCCATGGCCATCAGCCCGGTCCTCACTGTCCTCTGGGATTGCACTGCAGAACCCTGAGAGCTCCCTTGGAAAAACTTTGGGGCTTCTGACTGGGGGTCCCCTCTGGTGGCCTGTTGGAAACTGTCAGGGTTCCCGGAGGAGCCCTCGGCCACTCCACTCAGGCTGCCGTGGGACAGGCGGCCGTCTGCTCTTCTGGCCCCCAGAGCTGTGTCAGACACCTTAGTCTTTGTGGTGGGGAAACCCAAAGGCAGCCAGACCCCCACTGGGTGCAGAATTCCCACCACAGACAGGAGTATCTAGTGAGCACTGCCCAGGACTTGAGCTCAGGCGCCTCAGACTCTGCGCTCCGCCCCACCCCTGTAGGAAGATGTAGCACAGAAAGCCAGGGCCCCATACGACCCTGGCTCAGTCACCATGTCCCCTCTTCCATCCGGGGACCAGGGCACTGCTAGCCCCTTGCTGTGGCAGGACCCCCGGGGGCAGGGTCCCTGCCTCTTCACTCCTCCTGGGAGCTGTGAGGTGGTCCCAGGGGGACGTGAGGGACACGGGCTCTCCTGTCTGTCGGTGCAGATCTCGTCCATGGAGAAGAGCCTGCAGACCATCGAGCAGGAGAACAAGCTCATTGAGGAGCAGAACGAAGCCCTGTTCCTGGAGCTGTCGGGCCTGAGCCAGGCCCTCATCCAAAGTCTCGCCAACATCCGCCTTCCACACATGGTGAGCAGTGCCCGGGATGTGGGGCGGGCAGTGAGGAAGCCCCTCTGCCCCTGGGGTGCTGCCTGGGCAGGCTGCTGCCCCACGGCTCCAGCCTTCTGGTGCTGCTCACAGTGAACCCCCAGACCCTCAGTGTTGACTGAGCCTGAGGTGGAGCAGTCAGTGCGGGGGGTGTGGCCTTGCCCTGTCCACTCCCCTGGGTGGAAGCACGAGGGGCCTGCGACGCAGACAGGGCTAGATGGGTTTCATCCTCCAGGAGCCGATCTGTGAACAGAACTTTGACGCCTACGTCAGCACCCTCACCGACATGTACTCCAACCAGGAGTGCTACCAGAACCCCGAGAACAAGGACCTCCTGGAGAGCATCAAGCAGGCCGTGAGGGGCATCCAGGTCTAGGCCCTGCCTGCGGATGGGGCGCCAGGGACCCCAGCTGGGCTCTGTTGTTTACCTCCCTTGCCCTGTCTGCCGGGGAGATTCCTGAGTCGCAGTGACTTCTAGGTGGCAGCCCAGGCGGCCTCCAGAGGGTTGGTCCCAAGGTGCCTGGAAATCAGTCTCCCTCAATGCGCTTGTCAGGGTGGAGGCCTCAACCCCCCGAGCAAGGGCAGAGCATGAAGTATTACAAATTGATTTATTTTTGCTTTCTGAAAGTAGTCTGAAGAGCAGCTCGAGTCTCCAGTGGTTCTCAGGGAAGTTTTGGAGTTTGCAGCCAGAGTGTTCCTGTGTCTGTGCGCTGGGAGGGTGTCAGCCCGGATCACACGCCCGGGCGCGGCTGCTCAGTGAGGCCCGTGTGGCAAGTGTGTTTTCTGTTTTCAGTTCATTCTGTTTTGTGTTAAAAACCGAAGAAAGTACTGCTCCGGAGGGTAAGTTAGGAATAGCCTGCAGCTCACCGTCGGCTCAAGGAGTCCAACCTGGGCGTCCCTGAGCGGCTGGCTCCCCAACGCTGCGGACTGGAGCGGCCTGGGGTCAGGCTCCCTCCTGGGGCTGCCTCTTCTAGACCCACGTCTGACTCAGGGCCAGGGCCCCTGACTCTGTGAGCCAGGCTGGGGACCCCTCACTGCTGTGGCACCTGGGTCACGGCTGAGCTCGCCTGGGGTGGAGATAGCGCCAGCAAGGTCAGGGGTTAACCCTAATCGGGGACCACCAAGGTTTCACCTCCTTTTAGATCCATTCAAGATGCGGGAAAAAAAGGTAAATTTTAATTTAATGTGTTAAAAACACAATGTTCCTACATGTAAATAGAGTCCAAATTGATTGTGACTGCAATTCCAAGTTAGTATTTAAAAGTAGAGAAATTACTCTTTCAGGAAGAAATAAAAAAAGTAGTTAGTTTAATTATTCTGTAAATTATTTAATTTTGTCAAGATGTAAGTATTTATATTCACAGCTTCTTTTATGTTAACGTTTACTATTTATTTGACGTTTTATTTATTAATTTTATACTGTTTCAACCAGCCCCACACGCCAGGACATCACGAGAGAGAAATGAAATCCAAGCAAAACGACCATTTGACTACGAGATAGGACACACACAAAAAAGTTGCTATAACTTTGTTATAATTTTGATGCAACCAATTTATTTTTTATATATTTTGTTATTTATTCTTTTAATAATGGAATTTTTAGAAAAGTATTTTGTAACCGAGGAACTTTGATAACTTGGGGATGTTCTCCCCTTGGTCCAGTGGAGAGAAGGCTTGGTTTTCTTTGTCCCTCTCGGTTCCTTTTGTTTTAGGCCTGACGGCAGCAGGTGGAGCTCTGTATTCATTGTTCATTTGCGTGTAGAGCAGCCGTGTGTCGTGTCGCGTCTGTGCGGGTCGTGATGGCTGAGTCCTGTCGCGGGGGAGCCGGCCGCCAGCGCCGGGCAGTCCGCCGGCTCCGCTCCCGCAGCTCCGATACTGTGACCCTCCTTCCTCAGGAAACGCGCGCCCGCCCACAGCCCCGCCCGGTGTGTTCGCAGGGTGATTTCCTAATAAAAGTCCACTCTGACTGTGCGCGAGCCTGTGTTGTGAGGGGCTCAGAGCTGCCCCCGGGGGGTGGGGGTGGGGGTGGGGCGTGGACGCTTTCATCTCGGGCCTCTTCCTGCTGCCACACATGGAGCCCGCGTCCCCCGTGAGGTGTGGCTCTGGAATCCAGACCCTCTAAGGCACCCGTCCCGCCCACACGCACGCATGTGCACACCAGTGCTTTCTCGTGGGGTCAGGGAGAAGAAGTCCTGCTGAGGTTAATCGGGGTTGGGTGGGATGGGTGTTGCCCGAGGCCATTTCCCCTTGCCGCAAGGAGAAAGCCTGCAGCAGGAGACAGTTTAGACCTTTTTGAGGGGGCAAAGCTGAGAAATGGAGAGCAAGGTGAAGGTGGGAAGGGAAAGAGAGATCTCTAATGACCTGTTCAGAGCTCCTGGATCCAGCCGTACCTGAAAGCTATCTAGCCTTGCAATTCCAAGTTACACGAGGCAACAGGGCAACAGATTCCTTGTTTGTTTTGGCTTAAATTCTCGGCCTTGCAGGAGCACCTGCCTCACTATTTCACTTTGTGGTAGGTGGAGCTCTGGCTCCCCCAGGGTTAGACTGAGGTTAGGGGCTTCTTGTCTCATCCTACCTGTTAGCACACTTCCACCTGGGAATCTGGGCCTGCAGGCCAACCTGGAACTCTCATCTAACATGTGAACAAAGGAAATGTTCTAGAAATTCTGGGTCTCGTTTTCAACCCCCTTTCAACTCCTGCCGAGGCAGACAGGGTCCAGGATACATTTGGTGCGTCTGGACGGCTCCCACTGTTGGCAGCGGGGACTAGAGAAGGATGCTTCACAAGCAAGGAGAGGTGCAGAGCCTGTGCGGGAGGTTTGAGGGAGGACTCCTGAGGGTCCCCTTTGCTGAAGCCCCACTGGGGATGGGGACCAGTGGCCTGGGCTGTACCTGTTCACATCCCACAGATGCTTTGATGTGGGCCAGACTGATTCTGAAGTGTCTCCTCTGCAGGCTGAGGTGACTGCATTCTGGCAGGCCTGAGAGTTGGCAGGGGGCAGGGAGTGGAGGTGCAGGGTTGCCCCAGTCTGGAAGAGCTGGACAGATAGATGCCATTCCCTCCCATGATGCTCCGACCATCCCCAGGAGGCTGCTCTGCCTGGAGACCACGAGGACTCTGTGAGGTGGAGGCGATTCCCTGGAGCTCCTCTGGCCACCTGTTGGTGCAGCTGAGCAGGTGCCCTGTGGTCAGGCCAGGGTCAGGGGCGGGCCCAGGACCCAGGAGACAGGCTGCCAGGTGGGAAGATTGGTCAGAGCCACAGACCTGCAGCATGTGTTGCTTGGGGCCTCCATGAGAGAGGTCCTAGCGTTCGGCTTCCTCCTGGGCTGCCTAGAACAGGGCACGTGGGTGGGAGCATCGGCATGTCCTGAGTTGGGAGCCTATGGATATGTAGGTGGAACTGGGGATGAGGATGTCTCTGCTGAAGGCCCCCAGGTGTAGGTGCTGTGGGAACATGGGGGGGGGGGGGCAGGTGTGGGTGGTTCAGGGTGTCACACAGCACCCTCCTCACGAGAGACAAGCCATTGTGGAGGTTCATCCACAGAACCTGGCTCACACCCCAGGGCTGACAGCAGTGTGCCAAGAGCCCACTCTGCCCCTCCTGACTTGGCCTTCATACCATCTGCCCTCCCTGGGCTTGGTTTCTCTGACAGGGTCTCCACTTGCTCTCCTCAGCTGGGCTGGGCTGCCTGATATCCTCCCATCTGCCCTGCACAGCAGGAACCCGACTGCAGAGTGCTGAGGACCCGGGCTTCCTGGGAGGGACTGATGCTGCTGCTCGGCGGGTGGAGCCCTGGGCCAGGACTGGCCACCTTTAAGCACCGTGCAGGTGTCTACACCCTGCACAGAACCCAGCCAGCTGAAGTGGAGGGCAGAGCTGGTGTGGTCTTAGGGGAAGCCCAGCACCACGGAGTAGTCCAGAGGGACCATTCCCAGAGGGCCTCTAGCTCCCCCTCATCAGCCAAATACAGAGGCTTGGAGACTCCGTGGTGGCGGCGAAGGAAGTGTGTCTGCACAGGGCAGCTGCCAGGTGTGAGGGATGGCACATGGGCCCTCATGGGGCTCCTGGCTTCTGATGCAGAGGCACAGGTGACAGCTCTGGGGTCTGCATCTGGGCCTCATACATGAGAAACTTCAGCAGGTCACTTTCAGCCTGTGCCTCGGTTTTCTTCTCTGTAAAGGGGTCCACAGTATGTGCTGCTGGAGGAGAGGAAGCCCAGGTCACACACCACCCTGAAGACACCCTCGAACCCACCTCCCCTTCCCATCTGTGCCAGCTGCCACCCCTGGCTCTGAGATCTGCCCCTGGCAGGTGGCCAGGTACCTGATGTCTGACACAGCTGCCACCCAGGGCCCTCCTATATGCACCCACAAGTCTAGCTGCCACCCACCTGGTGCCCTTAGGGTGCACACATCTGTTACTACCACCTCCCCGAGTGACGTCTTGGCTGCCAACAGCTGCTCAGGTTCACTCCTCCCCAACTGGCCGCACCTCACGGCGGCTGTCAGGCACTCCCACTCCCACCTGGAGCTTCTCGCCAGGTCTTTGGATAGTGAGGGGTGGCTGGGAGGCTGGTGGGGGGATGGAACCCTTAACCTTGGGACCTATATCCTAAGAAATGTGGCGTCCTGTGGACAGACCTCTGGCCCCAGGCCTGACACCACTTCTGTCAGGACCCTAAATTAGTCAAACTTCTCCAGAGAAACAGAACCAATAAATCAAGTTGATAGATGATAGATTTATTTCAACCAATTGGCCCATGCGATTTTGGGGGCCAAGTCTGTACTCTGGGGGCTGGCCAGCAGCTGGAGCCCCGGGAACAGGCGATGCTGAGCCCTTGCCCCGCGTGGCTGTCTGGAGGCCAAACAATTTCTTCCCTGGGGAGCCACAGCTCTGCTTGTTGGGCCTGAACTGCTAGCAGGGGGCCCCCCACATTACAGAGGAGAATTTGTTTTACTCAAAGTTTACTGATTTAAATGTTAATCACATAAAAACAACAGAAATGTGCTTATGGCAACATCTGGATGGATGTTTGACCAAGCGTCTGGGCAACGTGGCCAAGTGTACACATGAACGGACCACCTTCGACCCCTCCCCGGTGCTGTGCATCACGACGTTTTTATTCAATTACTTTTCTGCTAACCCTCACCCAAGGATATTTTTTTCATAGATTTTTTTGGATGGAGTGGAAGGGAGGGGGAGAGAAAGAGAAAGAGAAAAGAAAACATCGATGTGAGAGCAATACGTCAATTGGTGGCCTCCTTCCTGGACTCAAACCTGCAACCCAGGCAGGTGCCTTGACCAGGAATTGAACCTGGGACCCTTTAGTCTGTGGGATAATGCTCTAACCGCTGAGCCCCCCGGCCAAGGCCATTGCTAACTGTTATGGTGGTTTGTTTTAAGATGAGAAATTCCTTTTCCTTTTATTTTATGAATCATTTCACATGTACAAATAGGAATATTAGAGATCACCGGCATGTGTGACATCAACCCCCTTCGCTGATGCAGTGCACACAGCAGAGAAGGCTCGACAGGGTGTGAAAGCCGTGGTAACTCCAGTCAGGCCACGAATACCTGCAAGAGGAAGACATGTTTTTTCCCTTTTCAGAGAACCTGCTTTGGATGTTCTTATCCCAGCAGCTGGGCTGCGGTGATGCCTTGTGGTGAATATCGAATCTTGTTAGCACCATGGTCCCCAACTGCTGGGGTGTGGACCCTCCTGGCTCACTTCACACACCCACACTAGTCAGAGAAGGTTCAGGTTTAAGGCCATCCATCCGGGATGCCCCCATCCCGTCCCGTCTCCCCAGCCAAATGGTGTTTCATGCTTCCAAGGGCAAGAATCTCACTCAGAGGCCCAGGACACTGACAGCGGGCACGAGACCTTCCTCCTTCACTGGAGATGTCAGGAGGCCGGGCAAGGACAGGGCTGTCACCCAGCCCTACTTCCTCTGCAAAGGGCAGCGCCTCCTGGCTGACATGGGAGGAACCCCCATCACCCAGCAGGGCTTGTCTTCCTCCACTCCGCCAGCCAGAGGGCTCCCCCTCTGCAGCCCCGATTCAGTTTCCTGATCACTGAGGTTTAGAAACAAAAGTCCTCCTTAAAGATGGGATGCCATGTGTAAGACTCTCGGCTGACAGAACACATAGTTACCCTGACTGCCAAGGCAGTCCTCGTCCGTAGTGAAAACTGCCAGACAGCACTGTGGTGAATAAAACAAGCAGGTGTCCTCAGCCAGGACTGAAGCATGCTCAGGAAAGATGCATATTCCCCAAGCGGCTATCATTTCCAGTGCTCTTCCTACTTTTGTATAGATTTGTATTTCCATCGGGTATCATTTGCTGTCTGCCTGGGAAACTCCCTTTATCATGCTGTGTTGCGTGAGTCCGCTTCTTCTTCTAGCTTTTATTTTTGATCATTAAAAAATTAATAGTCTGGCCCTGGCCGGTTTGGCTCAGCGGTTAGAGCGTCAGTCTGCGGTCCCAAGAGACCCGGGTTTGGTTCCCACTAAGGGCATGTACCTCAGTTGCAGTTCGTCCCCAGCCCTGGTTGGGTCATGCGGGTGGCAGCCACTTGATGTGTCCCTTTCACGTCAATGTTTTTTTCTCTCTCTCTTCCTCCCACTCTATCTGAAAAAAAAAAAAAAAAAGGAAAACTGTCCTCAGGTGTGGATAAAAAAAAATTTAATAGTCTGTATTTTTAGAGCTATTTTAGGGTTATAGAAAAATTGCAGAGATAGCATAGTCCTATTATTAGTGTGTTACATTGTTATAATTAATGTACCAAGATGGATCCATTATTTACCAAAGTCGAGTTTTTTTTCCTGGATCACGTGTTTGGTGTTGTAAAATATCATCACCATGCTCAAGGTCAGCTACATGTTCTTCTATGCTATGTTCTAGAACTTTTGTGTGAATATTGTTAAGTTTGTGTCTGGACTCGTTATTTTGCATGTGGATGTCCAGCTGTCCATGTACCAACTGTTGAAGAGACTGTCCTTCTACCATGTTACCTTTGCTCCTTGGTCAAAGGTCAGTGGTCACATTTCTGAGGGTCTATTTCTTGGCTCCCTGCTCTGTCCCATTGATCTACTCATCTTTTCTTTCACCAGCACCACACAGTCTTGATTCCATGATTTCTCAGTAAGTCTTGATGTTGGGTCATGTCAGTCCTTCAAATGTGTTCGTCTTCAATGTTTCTATTTTATGTTTTTGTCTCTCCGTATTACTTTAGAATTTTTTTTTTTTATATCTATAACATAACTTGCTAGGATTGTGACTGGACTGCATTGAATCCACAGATCAAGTTTGGAGGAGTTGACATTTTCACTACATCGAATCTTCCTATTTGTGGACATTAACCAGCTGTCTCCTTATTTAGATCTTTGATTGCTTTCATCAGAATTTTGTAGTTTTTCTGATATAGATCTTGTGCTTTGTTAGATTTATGCCTAAGTATTTCTCTCTCTCTTTTTGGTGCTAATGTAAATGGTATTGTGTTTTAATTTCAAACTCCAATAGTTAATTTCTGGCTTAGTCCCACACCACATAGTTGTGTTCTGGACAGTGATGGACCGTGTGGACAACGTGGTCCCACAAGACTGTAATGGAGCTGGAAAACCCAGCCGCATTGTGTTGTAGCCCGTGCCTTCAAAAATGTGCCACGGTAAGGCAGGTGTGAACACTGGCCACACTGCAGTGGAGACGGCCGACTCAGGCCTGGGTGTGGATGAGAGAGGCCCCGAGGAGCTCCTGGAGGTGCTCCGAGGAACCGAGTACTGAGGGTGCTGGAACTGGATCAGCGACACAGAGGAAAGGAAACTGCAGGAGAAGAGAGAACCCCCAAGAAACCCAGTGAAGGGTTTAGCAAACTTTTGCAAACTTCCACAAGCTCCTTAGAACGTTTGAAAACATGAAGCCCAACACTGAAATGTTTTCCATGGCAGAGAGGAACACTCACAGTGCACAGCCTGCTTACCAGCAAAGCCATGATGGAAAAACCCAGCCAACCCCGACCCCCGTGACAGTGTTTACAGAAAGAGTGACACCCCCCGGAGAAGAACTACAGGCAGGGCTGCGGGAGCTGTTCCCGGAGAAGACACTGTCATCCCAGGAGAGGGCAGCTTCTGTGTGCTGCCTCTGAAGACCTTCAGGTGGGACAGGGTGTGAGGGGGTGGTCAATGATCCTGATGATCCCACTCTGTCTAGGCCTGTGCTAAAGTGTGTTTGTGTCTTAGTTTTCAACAAAAAATAGTTTAAAATCCAGAAATAAATATATTAAAATTTTAAAATTAGAAAATAGAACCAGAATATAAAGAAAATATTTTTGTACAGCTATACAATGTATTTGTGTTTTAAGCTAAGTGTTATTTTAAAAAAGTCAAACAGTTTTAAAAAATTAAAAAGTGTATGAAGCCAAAATGTTAAAGTAAGCTAAGGTTACTTTATTGTGTACGTGAGAAATTTAAAAAATACACTGAGTGTAGCCTAAGTGTACAGTATTTACAAAGTGTCCAGTCATGTCCTGGCCTTCACGTCACTCCTCACTCACCCCGACGCACCCAAAGCCGTTTCCGGTCTGAGAACTCCATTCACGTAAGTGCCCTATACAGGTGTGTACCCTTTGTTGTCTTTTATGCCACGTTACTGCGTGTCTTTTATGTTTAGGTCCACAAATATTTACCGCTGTGTTACAATTGCCTATAGTATTCGTTACAGTAACATGCCGTACAGGTTTTAATGTCTGTCTACTAATCCTAAAATCTTCGTAAGCTCTGGGTCACTTTCAATGGATTGACTTTTTTCCTCATCATGAGTCAATTTTCCTCCTTATTTGTATGCCTGACAATTTTAGATTGGATGCCAGACAGTATGAATTTTACCTTGCTGAGTGCTAAAATTTTGTATTCTTATAGTAAATATTCTAGAGCTTTGTTCTAGGACACAGCTACTAGGAACAGCTTGATTCTTCCAAATGTCTTTGATTTGTTAGCTGGGGTCAGAGGCTAGTTGTTCCTCACTGCCGAGGTGTGGCCCCCGTGTATGCTGTCCAATGTCCCATGGACCACCAAGTTTCCAGTCTGGCTGGTGGGGACAGGCACTACTTGGTGTGACAGTGGCCAGTGTTACCTCTTATAATGTTTTCTGAGTCCTTTCTCTGCCCAGGGCTGTTTCCCCCCACATAGGAGCTGATTAGTTTTCTATTGGATCCTTGTGGGAACTCGTATATCTCTGAGACCTTCCTTGTGACCAGTCTGCTTTGGGACTGCTCGGTGCCTTGGTCTCCCTGCATTCTCAGTTCTAGTTCCTCAACTCAGGGAGTCTCCAGGCCCTGCTGGGGTTCCCCTCTGCATTGCAGGCTGGAAACTGTGAGAGCAGTAGGAATAGGCCATAGAACAGTCTCGGCCCCTGGTTTCTCCTCTCTCAGGAGTCATAGTATCCAGTGTCCTAAGAACTGTTGCTTCATATATTGTATTCATTTCTTGGTTGTTTTGGGCATGAGAACAAGTCCAGCTCCTGTCGGTCCATCGTGGTCAGAGTTTTAGTTGCATTAAAAAAAAAAAAATTCTGGAGATGATGGTGGTGACGGTCACACCACAATGTAAATGTGCTCAATGCCACTGAACTGCGACCTAACTGATGGTTCAAGTGGTATATTTCATGTCATCAATACATTTCCACAATGTAAAGAAGAACTAAAAGAGGGGGTTACCTGAATCAAAGGAAGCCTTAGTACTGTATTTGGAAGACAACATAACCTAGCATGATCACGATGTCCAGCAAGGGTATCTCAACAACTCGCACAAGTGAGGGCTTAGCAGGTAGTCTGGGCAGGGTGCCAGGCCAGCAAAGCTTAGATTGGGCGGCTTCACCGGGGCAACCCTGACTCACCCCGAGACCAACGAGGTGCAAGTTCTGTGGGGCGCACACGTGCTCCTACCCGTCTGTGGGCTGTGGCGTCCCAGCACAGTGTCGGGCACAGGGCTCACCCAGAACGTTGTCGCGTAGGCAGCTTCCTGCTCCTTCCTTCTGAGTAGCTCTGGAGGTCACACCCGCATATTACGCTTTCTCATAATTACTCAAAAAAGTGATTTGTCCTACAGGACCCAAAGACATTTTACCAGTAGACCCTCTTGCCCAAACTCCACCTTTCCCCACGTGAACATGGGCGGACTTCACGTCAGACAGCGGTCCCGCAGCAGCTCTCACGCCCCGAGTGGGTGGGGAAGGCCGCAGCAGAAGGCCATGGTTAGAAGGCCCGGGCCTCCTCTCCCCACCCCTGAGACACGCCTGTCCTTCCTCTGCCTGGTGTCCTGGGCTGCAACCTCCCCCCAACCCTTTTTGTTTGCGGTCAGCACCCAGAAATCCAAACGTGGCGACCCTGACGCGCACTCATTCAGATGGCACTGCCGGTACCCGGTGTCAGCTGAGATGTCTTCAGTTGTCCCCTGTGGACAGAGCAGCTCCACGACACCGAAACGTGCTGGGTCACAGCTGACCCGGCTGGAGAGCTCGGACGGGCCGGGGAAGAGGGGCCTCTCTACCCCACGCGGGGGACACGGGCGTGGGCGGCAGCCGGCGGGCTCCCTCCGGCCCTGCACGTCCCTTCCGCGCCGCCAAAGCACAGCCGCCGCCGCCAGAGGCCTCACCTGTCGGCCGTGCCGTCCTGCTCACGGTGGGGCCCCGAAGCGATCATCCTCCCCGCACCTCGCTCCAGCCCAACTGCCCTTTGAACTCCGCCACCCCGCAGGGCGCAAGGCCGGCTCTGATTCCCTGGTCACTGATCCGCGCCTCGCGGGCGGGGCGTGGCCAGCGGCGGGGCGGGGCGGGGCGGGGGCGTGGCCAGCGGCGGGGCGGGGGCGTGGCCCATCCGCGGCGCCGTTGCCCTGCTGGAGCCCGGCCGGGGCGCACGCGCAGTCGTGCCGTTGCCCACGCAGGCGCAGTGGAGCGGCGGATGTTTACGGCGGCGGAGGTCGGCGCGCCGCAGACAGGCCGCGGACGGGCGAGCGGCGCCCGAGAAGCTCAGGTCGCGGGCCGGGCGAGCGCGGAGGTAGAGAGGCCGCCGCTGCCGCCGCCGCCCTGGGCCCTTCCCTGCCGACCGCCGGTCCCCCTCCCCAGTCCGAGCGCCTGGGCCGGCCCCGGGGTCTTCCCGCCCCCGCGTCCCCCTCCCCCCGCCCCCCGAGCCCTCCCCGCCGCGGTCGCGGCCGGCCCCTGAGCGCCCGGCGGGAGGCGCTCACAGTGAGCTGTCAGGCAAGTCCGGGGTCTCCGCGGCGCAGACAGGCCGCCCGGGGCCTCGGCCGGCACGCGGCGGGCGGCGCGCGAGCACAGCGTGGTGGCCGGTGCTGCCGCTCGGACCCCGGAACCGTCGCCGGTCTTGTCGCCCAGGGCAGCCGCTGCAAGCCGGGTCCCGGCGTCCGTCTGTCCTTCGGGGTTGGTGACGCCCGGCCCCGCGAACAGCTGCCGGGGAGCCGCACGCCCGGGGGCAGGGCCCGGGGGGGCGGGGGGGGCTCGGCCGCGTCCCGGCCGTGGGTCCGCCTTCCTCGGGTCCGGGGCGCGCACCGCGCGGCGGTGAGTGGGGAAACCGCGGGTGTCTGGTGGGAGCTCTGTTTCCAGGAAGACAGTCCGTTCCTCCCGTCCGTCCTCCAGCTCCTCTGCACCCGAATCCCTCGGGCCGCGTGTCCCTTAGCAGGGACGCTGCGTCGGACACGGCCCTCCGTGGGCAGTCCGCCGAGCCCCGAGGCGGATCGGGACCCCCGTGCAGGTTCGGGGAGTCCGACCCCCAGATAAGGCTGCGCCTGTGCACGGCACGTTGGGTTCAAAGTGCTGTCAAAGTGCGACGTCGGGAAAGCGATTTGGTCCCTTCGACCAGTCGGAGCTGCATGGACGGTGGATCAGACGAGCTCAGGCTGGTGTCAGAGGCTTGATGATGGTCACGTCCGGGTCAGCAGGACGCACTGGTTGTCTCCAGTGCGAGGGCAGTGTGAGATGCTGGCCAAGCAATACATATTCAGGCCCTGCAGATGGCCCCATGTACCCCACTGGTGGCAGGGGCAGAGTCACCCCGTAGTCATTCTGTCACTTTGAACAAAGATGACCGACGTGTTGTGTGTCTAGAAATGCTGTGTCCTTGAGAGTTGCTCTGCATTTGTTGGGATAAGGAACCTGGGCTTCCGACCAGTCAGACTTTGATGGAAGTCCAGGCCTCTCCCCACACACTGGCGTGGTTGTCCAAGTGCTGAGCCCCGGTTTGCCCTGTGATAATTGCGCAGCCAAAGTGAGGTTGTGACGGGCTGGTGGTAGCCCTACTTATTGGAAAACTAGCCTTTGCCTGTGGAATACATTTTCAAGATGAGGCAAACGTGGAGATGAGTGATAGTACTTAGTACAAAATAAAACCTACTTGAGTCTGGCTGGTGTGGCTCAGTGGTTGAGCATCCACTCATGCACCAAGAGATTGCGGGTTCGATTCCTGGTCAGGACACATGCCCAGGTTGTGGCCCCATGCCTAGTGCAGGAAGCGGCCAATCGATGTTCTCTTTCATCGATGTTTCTATCTCTCTCTTCCCCTCCCTTTCTCTCAAATCAATAAAGGAAAAAAAAAAATTAAAACCCCACCCTATCTGATATATAGTCTGTGTTTGCCTTGTGGGATGGAATGATGGTGTAGACATAGAGCGGTTCATCATCATGTGTAGGCTCAGACCCACGGTGGGGGTAGGGTGGGGCTTGTGGTTCCAGGCTTTTCCCAAACAGACCCTGAAGCAGCCACAAACAGTTCTACTTTTAACCAGTGACCCAAATTTTACGATAACTGCCCTAGACTAGGGGTGTAGACTTTAGCCTCAAAACTAAGTGGCTTATCCAAGATTAAATTTGACCTCATTTGCACTGTATCCCATCCGGCTAAACTGGACCAGAACCTAACAAGGACTCTGAAACAAAGTGGGGGTGGAGATGTAATCATTGGACTGCCCTAGTGATGAGTAAAGTCTAAAATGAATTGTCCCGACTGAAACAAAAGAGCGTTTGTATCCAACCCCAGGTCTCACTAGTAAGAAGCTGGAGAGTCATTTTGTTTCCTGGGTAAACTTCTCCCACCACAACTAACAGTCGTGAGTGTGGTGTGTGCATGGATGGAGTCTCTATGCCCATTGTTTCTTTAGGATTCTCCTAAATCTGTAGGAGTGAGGGCAAAGCAAGTATAAACTTTGTAATAACAAAGTTATAATATGATGTTATTAGAGTTGGTCTGATTCAGAAAATGTGTCAGTCTTGTGAGGCCAGATGTCCTCCCCCTACAACCAATGAGATGTTTGGTAAAATGGTACCATTGTATATGAACAACCACCATTATTTTGAAAAGTTACATGAGTAAGTATAACACTTGAAGAGATACATTTATAGTGTTTGGAAGAGTAAGACCATTTTCCCTGTGATTTAGGTGAAGGTACATTGCATGTTAACTAGTTGGGTCAGAGAACACATGCCGTGATCTGTACTCTTGAAGGCAGGTGGGTAGAAGGTGAGATGTGTGTGTGTAGTTACAGAGCTAGAAAGGCTGTGTAGCTAAGACTTGAAAGGGGGTGTAGGGGTTGGAGTAGCAGCTCCGTCCACCCATAAACTGTAGTCTTGAAACAGATTTTGTGTTTGTTACAATAACGTGTTTGTCACAAGATGTTCTTCTGGTAAGAGAGTTTTGTGGATTCTGTTTTCGCCTGAATTGTGTACATCAGAATATCCAAATGAGCGGATCGTGTTGACTTGGCATGTATGAGGATGAGGGGTACAGAGTTGCCAGATGAAATATAGGACACCATGTACAGTTGAATTTCAGATAAACAATGAATAAGTTTTAGTATTGTTTACCTGAATTTCATTTTTTTTTCCTGTTAAAGATTTACAAGATCTGCAGCACTTGAAATATTCGAAGAGCAGGGGATGTTAGAAGGGGCCCTCAGATTGTCTGCTCTCCTGCTGTTTCCCGTCAGTGATTTGGCTGCAGGTGGCTGTATCCCTGTTAAGGCAGATCTATATTCAAGGCACATTTAATTCTAAACTCTTGACTTTGTAGATTGTTGACGAAAGTAAGGTATGGAATTCACAGTTCAGTGATGTTTTAAAGTTGTGAAATATGGTTCAGGCACCTCAAGTTCATTTAAATTCAGTAGATACTATAAATTACAGACTTACTTCTGGATGGATGTCGAGTTTATTTCCTTCAGAATCTGGCATCCTTGCAGGTGGGGTGGGGGGTATTGACAATATATTCAATGTGTATATTATTTTCAAAATTTGAAATTGGTATGTGTTCAGGACTTTTGCTGTTCTGCTCTCACCTTTCATGTAAATGGCTCTTTTAAAAAATGTCCAAATGCAGTATTGCCCGAGTGTGAGCCTGAAAATGGGAGGTGCTGTGAGTGCGGGTGAGGACAACGACGAGCTGATCGACAACTTGAAGGAAGCTCAGTACATCCGGACAGAACAGGTGGAGCAGGCTTTCCGAGCTATCGACCGTGCAGATTATTATCTAGAAGAATTTAAAGAAAATGCGTATAAAGACTTGGCCTGGAAGCACGGAAACATCCACTTGTCGGCCCCGTGCATCTACTCGGAGGTGATGGAAGCCCTGGACCTGCAGCCGGGGCTCTCCTTCCTGAACCTGGGCAGTGGCACTGGCTACCTCAGCTCCATGGTGGGGCTTATTCTAGGTAATCTGGACACTCTGGAAAGGCTGCTGGCAGTGCCCTTCAAAGGGACCTGTCTAACTGCCCTTGACCGTCCCAGCATTATCTGGTATCATTCACCAATGGTCACTGGGTCAGCCGGTGAAGGGAGGGCCCTCGGGCACCCGTCACATTCTCTGTCCTCCTCCACCTGAACCTCCAGCAGGTGTTCAGGACACCCTCCTCCTGGACAGCGGAGCACCCAGACAGGGGTGTCAATCTGGACCTCACTGGAATTTCTTTTTACATTTTTTTTTTTTTTTTTTTTACCTTTCTTGACTTTTTAGAGATAGAGGAACGGAGAGGGAGAGAGAGAGAAACATTGATGAGAGAGAACATTGATTGGTCACCTCCTGCATGCCCCCCAACTGGGGATTGGGCCCACAACCTGGTCATGTGCCCTGACTGGGAATTGAACCGGCGACCTCTTGGTGCAGGGTCGCACTTAGCCGCTGAGCCACATTGGCTGAGCCTACCTGATTTCTTGACTAATAAGTCACTCTGCCTGCCCTCTCTGAACTGAGAGTAATTAACTTTAAAGTCCCCTGGGATCTAGAGTTCTCTCAAACACTTTTTGTTTGTCTTGTGATTTGAATACTGGAAGAATTACTACTGTAAGGTTATTTTTATATAAATTCCATGATGAGAAGGATTTCACAAGTTAACTTATTTGAAGCCACCTAGCAACAGTCTCAGACAACTGAGGACTCATTTAATTCCTACCATGTGTGAACTGTGATGGTGGGGAAGGTGTGAACAACTTTCATGGTCAAAAGCATTTCTGGAAAAAAAAATTTTTTTTCAATTGAGGCAGAAACAGGGCTAGGTCCTGGGCATCCCGGCTGGTCACCGGGCAGCCTTGCAGTATGGAGAAGGCAAACCTGTCCCATCCTGTGCCTGACCGGGACCTTTTTATTACAGTGAGTATGGAGGAGAAAAATGTAAATGGTGAAAACATTCACACTGGGTGCAGATAGGAGGAAGTGAGCAGGAGTGACATGTGGAGCTTGGAGAACTTATACCTAGGCATCCACTTCCCTGTGAGCACACCCAGAACAAGACGCCAAGTGGTCAGTACCCAGAGGCACCCACAATCCAGTCCATACACCCCCCACCCCTTGGAGGAGCGCTGTGCGTCCTCCATCAGCACAGCTGGTGCTGCCTGTTTCCGACCTTCACGCGAATGGGTTCCCACAGTCACCGCAACGGTCTGTGTCGATAGTTGTCCCCCAGATGTCACCTGAGGAAGGTTCCATGTAGGGAGAACTGACTTCAGTAACGGGGCGCAGAGTGTCTCTCACAGACAATTTCTTTTGATAAAAAAAAATTTTGCCCTGGCCAGTTTGGCTCAGTGGTTGAGCGTCGGCCTGTGGACCAGAGAGTCCTGGGTTTGGTTCCTGCTAGGGGCACATACCCCCAAAACAAAACGTTTCATTGTGACTTTGAATTGTAGTTTCATTTCGATGATTAAAACCTGTTTAGTGAGGATTATTAAAATGCCCCCATCTGCGTGGGGGCGGGACTGTCTGTGGAAAATAGTCCTGTGTCCAGTTTCATGTTCAAATACATGTCTCTTTCAATTATTAGTAAGACTTGAAACTCTTGGTTTCAGAACTTGGCTTTTTACATTTTCCAATGATTCTCTACCCGTTGGACAGTAGGGAGGCACATGCTCTTGAAGCTGTGGAGTCAGGAGCTCACAGAGATGAGAGTCACGATGTGGGCAGACACTGCACATTTAAAGACGAGCTCGGTGACTTAGGCCAGTGACGTGGTGAGACTAGAAAACCTGTGAATTTCTGCAGTGGTTCAGGCGGAGCCAGACCCAGTGCCGTTGGTGAGGGAGATGTGAAGAGTGAGACTTGTTGCTCCAGTTCTGAAAGTTTTCTCGTTTGGAACCTTTGTAGGTCCTTTTGGGGTGAACCACGGTGTGGAGCTTCATCCAGATGTGATTGAGTATGCAAAACAGAAACTGGATTTCTTCATCAGGACCAGTGACAGCTTTGACAAGTAAGGTCATTCCTGTCCCACTGGTGTGGGTTGTCATTGAAACTTGATGGTATGGGGAGAAATTCGTCTGCATTTTTCTTGGACCAGCAGATATGACTGTGGTGTGGCAAGAGGCCAGGGTGTGTGTGGATATGTTGTAGTTGTTGAAATATACTGGGAGCTCAGCCGGTATGGCTCAGTGGATTGAGCGCTGTCCCATGTACCAAGAGGTCCCAGTTTGATTCCTGGTTAGGGCACATGCCCGGGTTGCCAGCTCCACCCCCAGTAGGGGTGTGCAGGAGGCAGCCCATTGATGTTACACTCTCACATTGATGTTTTTCTCTATCCGTCTCCTTCCCTTTCTCAAATAAATAAAAACATATTATATATATATATATATATATATATATATATATATATATATATATATATATATATGGGTTTTGAGCCCTGGCTGGGTAGCTTAGTTGGTTAGAGCATCATCACAATATGCCAAGGTTGCAGGTTTGATCCCAGGTCAGGGCACGTACAAGAGTAACCAATTAAATCATAAATAAGTGGAACAACAAATTGGTATTTCTCTCTCTCTCTCTCTGTCTGAAAGTCAATCAATTAAAAAAATTAAAGGATATATATATATTGGGGTTTTAAGGGCTGTAGCTTTGTTAACTGTGATATCTAGGTAAAGGTAATTTTTCACCAGTGTAATTAGAGAGGGAAATAGAATGTTCATTTTGTTCAGTTTCCACGTTTCTGATGGAGACATTTTTTCACGTAATTCTCTCCAAAGCATTCGTCTGTAAACAGTATTGGTAACTAGCTCCTGCCATTTTTTTTTTTCTTTTTATCCTCACCCGAGGACACTTTTGCATTTATCCTCAGATAGAGCGGGAGGGAGAGAGGGAGGAAGAGAGGCAACCGATCGATGTGAGCTAAAAGTTTTAGACCACCAAATGTTTTTTTACTTACCCTCATTTTACTTGTTGTTTAGTGACCTGGAGTCAAATAATGAATCATGAGTGTAGAACAAAGATGGTGATGATTGGAGCTTGGATGGATCCAGCTCAGATCATGCTGATGATCTTCACGTTCATGACATTTTGTTTGGGATTTGTAGGGTTCATTTATTAATAATATAGTTCTTTTTGAAGCTGGGGCTCCAGTGTGTGCTCAGGAAGCTGGGCCACGTTGTGTGGGGTGTGGAAGGAGCTTGCAGCCTGTGGTGAGCACACACTTGCTGTGCTGACCTTTGGCAGGTCACGTGGCGTGAACACCTGTTCTACTTCCAGGTTCGACTTCTGTGAACCTTCCTTCGTCACTGGCAACTGTCTGGAGATCTCTCCTGACTGCTCCCAGTACGACCGCGTGTACTGCGGGGCTGGTGTGCAGAAGGAGCATGAGGACTACATGAAGAGGCTGCTCAAGGTGGGGGGCATCCTCGTCATGCCGCTGGAGGAGAAGGTCAGACCCCTTCCTAACTCGCACCTCTGCACACGTAACTGTTTGCCAAGGTCTGTCCCAGGTAGTTGATGTGTGTTTGCCCTCGTGACCTTTATAACAGCTCCCTGTGTCTGACCAGTGAGGCCACAGCAAAGACAGGCCCTGGGTCAAAGAGGCATCTCAGAGCCTCACTGCACACCTTCCCTCCCCACAGATGTGCTCTTGTGCTTGTGATGTTACTAGAGTTGCTATATGTAAAGCTTATTACAGTAATTCTGTTCCAGTCGTCTAATTGTGAAACACCGTGATGGCCAGTATTCTTTTTTTTTTTTTTTTTTTATCCTCACCCGAGGATATTTTTCCATTTTTTATACAGATAGAATGGGAGGGAGAGAGAGGAAGGGAGAGAGAGAGAGAAACATCGACGTGAAGGGACACATCGAGTGGCTGCCACCCGCATGACCAACCAGGGCCGGGGATAAACTGCAACCGAAGTACGTGCCCTTAGCGGGAACCGAACCCGGGTCTCTCTGGACCGCAGGCCGACGCTCTAACCGCTGAGCCAAACTGGCCAGGGCTTTTTTTTTTTTTAATTAATTAATTAAATTTTTTTTTTTTATCTTTATCCTCACCCGAGGACATTTTTCCATTTTTTGTTCAGGTAGAGTGGGAGGGAGAGAGAGGAACAGAGAGAGAGAGAGAAACATCGATGTGAAAGGAACACATCGAGTGGCTGCCACCCGTACAACGGATCAGGGCCGGGGACAAACTGCAACCGAGGTACGCGCCCTTAGCGGGAACCGAACCCGGGTCTCTCAGGACCACAGGCCGACACTCTGACCGCTGAACCAAACCGGCCAGGGTGCGATGGCCAGTATTCTGCAGGCGTCCCTTTCTGGCAGGCACCTCGCCCAGGCCTGCTGCTTGGTCACGCATGTCTCAGTATATCTTTGGCCCTGTGTTTCAGTGGCGAGAGTAGGCATGCATGGGTCCTTGGGAAGGGTGTCTCTCTGTCACAAAGAACTAGGAAAAAGAGAAGTGATAAAAATTAGGAGACTGTGCACTTTTTTTTTTTCAATTTTCTGAAAACTTTAAATGTTCACATTTAATTCATTTTGTTTGAAAAATAATCATTAATTTTAGGAAATGAATGAACATCAGGGACAGCTGCTCACATTTCCCACTCTGATGGCTGAGCGTGGTCCTTGTATCTGCCTCTAGTTTGATGTCCTCTTATATGGCGACTGCAGTCCCGCCGGTGTGGCTCAGCGGTTGAGCATCGACCCTGCACCAAGAGGTCACTACTTTGATTCCCAGTCAGGGCACATGCCCAGGTACTGGGCCTGATCCCCAGTGAGGGGCGTGCAGGAGGCGGCCAATCAATGTTCTCGCTCGTCGATGTTTCTGTCTCTCACTTCCTCTCTCTCTCAAATCAATAAAGTAAAAAAATAAAAAAATGAAATGGTGACTGCACGTGCTTAGAGCTCACCTGGCTCACTGAGCATGTGGTTTCTGGGCAGCCACTGCTCACGCCAGGGCTCCTGTCCTTGTCCAGCAGCTGCTGAGGGTCGGCCCCAGTGTGTCATCCGGGTCCTGTCATTGGACATGAGTGTGTGTTGTCTCTCACTGTTACATATTGTTGCATAGATAACTCAGTGAGTTTCCCAAATTAATAACATTTACTCATAAATATTTCAGTATGTATCTCTATAAGGGCTCTCTTTTTAAAACATAATCTCAAACCATCATCAACCAAAAAAATTAATAATTTCTTAATATCTTCACATGTCGACTAGCATTCAACTTCTCCTGATTGTCTCAGAGTTTGTTTCTGTGAGTGTGAGTGTGGGTCCAGGTGGCGGTAGGTGCTGCATCTGATCGGTGGGTCTCCTGTGTTTGTAGTCTGTAGATTCTTCTTTTATCTTTGCGGTTTGTTGAAGAAATAAGGTCCTTTGGTAGAGTTTCCTACAGCCTGGATTTGGGGATCGCGTATCTCTGGGGTGATGCTTCCATGTGTTTCTTTCTGTCCTTTCCCCCAGTAAGTTGGCCTCTGACCTCGGCTGTCTGTCCACGCTGCCTGTCTCTTACGCAGGGCATCTGGTCCCCAGCCGCCTGGTTTGATGTTTATCTAATACGTGGCATCATCATGATCACCAACCACCTGCTTTCTGTAACTAATGCAAGATTTTTGGGGGGTGTGTGTGTGCTTTTTTGCCTTTTTATTGCACTGGAGATGTAAAAAGTATGATATCCTGCCTGTTTAAATCCTGCTGTTTTTATAGGTTAGTGGTGACAGGACTTCCTATCTTTGTTCTTTATTCTCAGAATATTGTGTAAATACACCCTTACTTACAAATGATTGTAGAAATCTGTTGTTTTGTAAAAATACATAGAACCTTTTATTGGAATTGTAGTTCAGTTGGATTCATTTGAGGATTATAGACATATTTTCAAAATTATTCTGCTCATCCAGAACGTGAAATAGGGATTTATTGTTATAAGGGCTCATACATTGTTTATAGATAATATTTAACTATTTGATGTTCATTATAATTAGAAATTCTCTTTTTTTCTTTAATTCTTATATGAGGATATGTTTACATTAATCTTCAGATAGAGCTGGAGGGAGAGAGGGAGGAAGAGAGAGAGAGAAACGTCGAGGTGAGAGACACATTGACTGGTTGCCATCCACACAACCCTGACTGGGACTGGGGATGAACTGCAATCGAGGTATGTGCCCTTGGCCAGATAGAATCCGGGACTCTTCAGTCCGTGGGCAACGCTCTTAGCGCTGAGCCATATTGGCCAGGGCAGAAATTCTCATTTTTTAAAAGTTTTTATTTTATTTTATATTTTTTAATTGTCTCCTGAGGATATTTTTTCCACTGATTTTTAGAGAGAGTGGAAGGGAAGGTAGGGGAAAAGAGAGAGAGGGGGAGTGAAACATTGATGTGAGAGAGACACATTGATTGCTTGTTTCCAACATGCCCCCTCCTCCATGGCCGGGAATCGAATGTACAACCCAGGTACGTGCCCTCAACGAGGAATTGAACCTGTGACCCTTTGGTGCATGGGCTGATGCTCTAACCACTGAGCAACCAGCCAGGGCTTTATGGAGGGGGAGAGAGAGACACCACTGTGAGATAGAACAATCAGTCAGCTGCCTCCTGCACACCCCATACTGGGGGTCGAGCTGGCAGCCCGGCATGTGCCCTGACTTGGAATCGAACAGACAACCTTTCCGTGCGTCGGGCGATGCCCAGCTAACTGAGCCAGACCGGCAGGGCTAGAAATTTTCCTATTAAGAGATGTCTTTGCTGAGAACACAAGGACCTTGTTGATGTTTGTTGAACACATGGCTACTTAAGTCCTTTACTTCTAAGATTTATGACATAGAATCTTAGTTTAAAGGATTTGCTGGTTTAGGTATTTTTAGATAAGAGGGCATGTAATTTAGCATATCAGAACTGATCAGAAATGGTCCTGTAACCCACTTGGGCCATGGAGGCTGAAAAGTCCCATAGAACACACAAGAGGGTCGTTTTGTTTAATCAGGTTCTTCTGCTGCCCCTGACCTGTGCTTCCCCAGAAATACTGTAAGACCCGCACTGCAGTGTTAGCCAGCTGACTGCGGGTGTCCTGGGAGGACATGAAACACTTCAGTGTGCGTCTCCCCAGAGTGACAGTGAGCCCTGCACTCCCCGGGAGTAGCTGTGATTGCGTCACTGTAGCTGTTGTTGCTGTGGGTCATGAGTTCCCACCTGCTGTCGGGTCTGACCGCCAGGATGCAGTCTGGAGTGTGTGTCCTGGGACTTGTCACTTGAGAGCGCTCCCTGCTGGCCCACGTCGCAGGCGTCTCGTCGGACCCATGCCCCTGTCTGGTGTTTCCTCTCATGGTCCTCCGGTGTCTGCCTCTGTCATTGACATCTCCTGTAAGCAGAAGGGAGGTTTAGAAGCTCGAACATGTTCAGCTCAAACATACTCACATAATTACTGAGTCACGTGTAGTTCATCCCGCTCCTCTTATGGGCTTGTACTGTCAGGTTATTTCGTGATTCCGCCTGTGTGTGTGTGTAGATTATGTGAAGGGACGGTTATGTTTACATTTAACTTAGCAGTAGCCAAATCTTCTGAATGTTCTCATCTTGTCTTGGGGATAGTTGACTAAGATAACCCGCACGGGCCCTTCCGCTTGGGAAACCAAGAAGATCCTGGCCGTGTCCTTCGCGCCTCTGGTCCAGCCGCGGCGCTCGGAGTCGGGGAAGTCGAGGCTCGTCCAGTTGCGTGAGTACGGGAACCCTGACTCGCTGCTCAGGTCTTTCGGTGTCTTCAAAAGCATTTTCAACCTACTGTAGCCATAAACTTTTCCAAGTGATTTTTAGGCTATTTATAAATTATAATCCGCCCAGCTGGTGTGGCTCAGTGGATTGAGCAACGTCCCACGGACTGAGAGGTCTGGGTTCGATTCCCAGTCAGGGCACCTGCCCAGGTTGCAGGCTTGATCCCCAGTAGGGGGCATGCAGGAGGCAGCTGGTGGATGGTTCTCTCTCACATTGAAGTTTTTATCTCATCTCTCCCTTGCCCTTCCTCTTTCTTTAAAAAATCAATAAAATTATTTAAAAAAAATTAAAATCCCATATCCAGCACAGTATAGGTTATTTTAGCCTGGTTTTAAAATCTGCAGAGAGCTACACTGGTGATGCCACGGGAAGCAGAAGAGCCACACAGAAGGTAGTCAATCTGCCTTGTGGAGAGTATGTCCCGGGCACCTCTGGCCATGATGCTCCTGCAGATCCCAGATCCCCCTGCTCTGGGGCAGCTGGTGGCCACTCCACTTGCCTGTGGGGGTGGGGTGAGCAGGTCTGCAATGGTGCGTCCTCGGCCAGGCCTGTGCCTTTCACTCCGTCAGGGTGTAGACCCAGCAGAGAGCTAAGCGTTCTTGCAAATGTAGTTTCATAATGTCAGTAAAAATATACACAGCTTGGAGAATAGCAAAAGTCTTCATTTAAAATGAAACCATTCAGCATGCACTGTACTTTCTGATAATTTAGAAAATTAGAAAAAAATAGCAAAATAAGTTGCCGTAATCTCACCACCTAAAGAAAATATGTTAATGAATTCCTTCTGGATTGTATTCTGATGTACAAGAGGGATCATTTATGGAACAGTGACAGCATTCTCGGTTTCTGCCAAGTGCAGGTCACGTGAGGCTGACATGGTCATTGAAACGTCATGAGCATCGAGGCATCGAGTTTGTAGAGAGAGAGATGTTCAAGAGGAATTCCCTGAGGAGAGGAGAGAGGGAGGGAGGATCTGAGCTGGGACTTGGTGTGCGGACTTCCAGGTGCTCAGAGGAAGCATGTGGGAGACCCTCACAGTCCACAGGGTAGGCTGGAGTTTGCTGCACGGGCCACAGGGAGCTGCCTGGTGTTTCTGCTGTGAGGTGGTGCGTTTGCACTCAGGATCACCCTCTGCCCAGGTGGAGGTGTGCACTGAATGTTCTCCCCAAGAATCCCACAGAAGAACTGAGCAGACACTGACTGCGGTCAGGGAAGGTACCACCTTTCAGGGCCTTAGGACAGTGTCGGAGGTGAGGAGACTGTCAGATGTCTGGGAGGTTGATCGTGCCTGGATGGGAGTCATGACCCCATGGAGGGCACCCTGGGATGTGGTGTTTGAGGCCATGGCTTCCCAGTGTGTTGGATGGTCAATAATCCTGTGATGCTGTTTAGGCTCATGAAGTGAACAGCAGTAGACGAGTGATGTCACATTGGCACAGACAGTGAG
Source organism: Molossus molossus (assembly GCF_014108415.1). NCBI lineage: Eukaryota > Metazoa > Chordata > Mammalia > Chiroptera > Molossidae > Molossus > Molossus molossus. The sequence goes on along the minus strand of NW_023425399.1, from coordinate 16,502 downwards.
GTCGAGCGGGTGTAGACGGGGTCGGCTGACAGTGGGCGTCCCAGGAATAGTGCAGCAGGAATCAGTTAGGAGGCAAATTGAATCTTCCAGGCTGGAGATGAAGATGGGAAGTCAGACCCTGGCCTGTTCGGGAAAGGACTCCTGGAGGCCCTGGGGCCTCTCTAAGGAAGGGTGTCAGAGGCTGTTGTAGATGTGGGCTTGCAGGAGGCTCCGGACCCTGGTCAGGGCTGGGTTAGAGCCCTGGGTGCTGCTGGCCAGTTTCATCGAAGCCACAGAGCAGGTGTCAGACCCATGAATAGACAGGGGAGCAGAGAGGGTGGGAATCACAGCCTTAGGAAAGGCCTCTGGGGCTGGGCGGGGGGCAGCCAGCGAGGGACTCAGGCTGCCGGGAGCAGGCTCCTCCCCATGCGGCCCCTGTGCAGGGGGAGGTCTGGTGGCCTGTGCAGGACTCCTTCTAGCTGCCTTAGGAGCAGCAGCGTGTGGAGTGGCAGGGTGAGCCCTGGAGCCCTTCCTGCAGGAGGAGGACAGTGAGCAGACAGAAGAGTTGGTGCTGACAATGTAGAGAAGGTGCAGAGAGCTTGGGATCACTGAAGTTTCCAGGGCTCCCCTGGACCAGTGGGCATTTGCTGAGATTCTGCACAGGCCTCTCCAATTTGGGAAATAAATGTTACAGTGTGAGAGCACCCTACTGTGGGTTGTGGTTTTTGGAGTACTTAGGTACTGGAGGGGAAAAGAGATGCTGATGCTGAGTTTAATGTATTGAAACACTCGACCCCCTAGTTCCTTGCCCTGTGAGAGAATCCCTCACGTCCCCGTGTGCAGGGCCTGCATTCAATGGAGTTGTAGTCGCCATGTTTTACTTCTCTTGGGTGTGCTGTGCAGTTTTGTTCTTTAAGATGCTGTGACCCACTTACTTTCACGAAAAGGTAATATCCATCTCGTAAAGCATGTTGGAAACAGTGAAGTGGCCAGGGGAGTGCTGGGTGCGCTGGACGGAAGGGCTGTGCATGAACACAGGGACCAGAGTGAGGAGCCAGGTGACGACGGGAGGAGAGGAGCCAGGCTGTCGCTGCTGAGTCACCAGCAGCAGGGAGCTTCCCTTCCCTGTCAGAGCTCAGGGTGACGTGCTTAGAGAGCCTTCTGCAATGAGCTCCCATCCTGGGCTGTGTTGTCACGATGCAGTTTTCAGTTGCTGAGGCCTGTGCTGTCGCAGACACTGATCCTGTCCTTCACCCCACAGCGCCCCTGGCCGTCCGCAGCCTCCAGGACTTGGCTCGCATCGCCATCCGGGGCACCATTAAGAAGGTCATTCACCAGGAAGCAGTGAGCAGAAATGGGAATGGACTGAAGACCACTCCCAGGTTCAAGCGAAGGAGAGTTCGCCGCCGTCGAATGGAAACCATCGTCTTTTTGGACAAAGAGGTCTTTGCCAGTCGGATTTCCAACCCGTCAGAGGACAACAGCTGTGAAGGTTTAGAAGAGGAGCAGCAGGAAGAAGAGGGGCAGAGCCCGGCTGAGATGAAGCCAGAGCCCCCCGTGAACTTCCTGAGGGAGAAGGTCCTGCGTCTGCCCCTGCCTGACCCCCTGAAGTACTACCTGCTCTACTACAGGGACAAGTGAGGGCGGGCGGCGCAGCCTGCGGCCAGCAGAGGGCGCCCGTCCGCACGTTTCTTCTTCCAGTTTGATCTCGATTATCTTGTAGAATTTTCATTAAATGGTAGATTTCTTTAAATATAATCTGACAAATGTAAGTGCATGGGAGATTGTTTTCTTGAAAGAGAGAGTGTCCCAGAGAAGGGTTTACTGCCAGTTCCTGTGACACAGGTAGAGGCGTCTGCGTAGCAGTGAAACTGCGGTCCAGGTGACCCGGCCGGGCTGAGGTTGAGCTGTGGATGGAGCGTGAGAGGGAAGCACAAGTTCATGAACCTGCGAGTTTTTTCTGGGTGTGACACACCCATGTCCAAGTTTGTACATTATGTTATTAACCTGTTAATTCCTGGCCCTGACTTTCACTAGAGCCTGTAGTTTTAAAGAGGGAACTTTTCTTGAAAAGCCTCCCTTATTGTAAGTAATGGAATCACTCTTATGGGAGTTATCAGTGTTGGTTTTTTAAAAAAAATCGTGTTGGGGAAGGAGGAACAAAAGTATCAAACTGCGAGATATCTTTTAGAAGTTCCAAAAGAATTCCAAGGGATTTTTCCCTGATACCTTTGATTACATTTAAAAGAACTAATGTCACCCTGTATGGGTAGCCCTGTTGGCTAGAATGTCAGCCCAAGACTCCAAGGTTTGGGGTTCAATCTCTGGTCAGGGCACATATGAGAATCAACCAATGAATGCATAAATAAGTGGAACAACAAATCATTGTCTCTCTCCCTTCTTCTCTCCAAAATCAGCCAGTCAATCAATAAAAAATAGAAGAAGCAATGTCTAGTAATCCTTGGAAAAATATCCTGAAGAAGAAAACGAGTGTTGTGTGCAGGTAATAAACCACATAAGTTCTACCCAATGACGGGGATCACTGTGGTCTTTCAGTGGGACTGTGGGTGTCTGAGGACTGACCTGTTGGTCCTCAGCAGGTGGGGGAGGGACTCAGGCTGGGCTGGACTCAGGACTCTTGGAGGCGGCCTGTGCTTTTCGTCTTAACTTCAGTTGGTATTTTCTGTAATCACATTAGAGCACTGATTCATAGATTTTATCTTTTGTAATTCTGCAGAAAAAGATTCGTTAGTTTTGTACATTTTCTCAAGAACAAATGCATGTGTTTTGCTGGCTGCACTGTGACAGCAGTTCCGGCCTTGGGGAGCCGTCTGGGCTCCTGTGGCAGGAGCTTCCTGTCCCATCGGGGTCTGGTCCAGAAGGAAAGGGGCTTGGTGGTGGCAGAAATGTTTTGAAGTTACACCTGTTATTCCAGAAAATTGGTTCTCTTCGAAATTTATTTTTTATCCAAAGAAAAGACTAGTATTAAATGTTCACAGTAAGCCCAAGCTCAGAGTGCTGGTGTCGGATTACTCACTCAGATGTTAGGATTAGTTTTATCCCTTAGCCTCTTGGGTTTTGCTGAGGTTCAGTGTCTCTGTGGTTTCAACCAGTTAACTGATGACAGCCCGGTTATTTTGTTACCTTGTTGCTGTTTGTAGTCACCGAATCATCCTTGTCACGGGATGCTGTGTGCATGTGTAGCCGGAAAATGTATCTCGTCCTCGATTTATAACTCCAAGCTGTTGTAAAGAGGCTCATCCTGGTTGTGGTACTTCCTCTACCGAGGCAGGCGGCATCCTGCAGAGAGAGGAGCGTGGTGTGTGCTACACTGCACGTTGGGCGTTACTCTAATCGATCTGTAGCGGCCCCTGTGATCTGTGCACATCTCCACACATACTATTGAACAAAGGACATCTGTCAATCTGTTGCCTGACTAAATTTGTTCCCCTAAGATTGTCAGTGGATTTCATTTATTTTAAACCGTGTTTGCCTTATAACAAGGCAATGCGTAAGACATGTCTTTCCCATGTATGTGTTAAACCTTGCCTAATAGTTTAAATTTACATGTTCTGCGTTGTCATTTTTAAACCAGAATTTGGTTAAAAATAGGAAGATATAACACACGTGAACTAGCTCAGTGTCTCTGTCAGCAGGAAGGAGCACTGAGGAGGTGTCCTGGCCCCGCGTCACAGGGTCAGTGTGACTGCGCTGTTCCCAAACAGGTGCGTCCAGCGTGGTCTGTGTTGGAGCCACAGTCTGGACGGCTGTGGCTTCTGTGTTCAGAGTCATCTGTATTTTTATATGTGACTTTTGTCCTGAAAGTAGTAAAGCCATAGAGATGAACAAAACAGAGATAAAATGTATATTAAGTGTGTAATGTAAAAATCAACTGTGTGTGTGAAAATGCTTTTGCCGGTCTGGAACTTCCAGGGGATTCATGTAAGAATTTGAAACAGATTTAAAGGAGCTGATATGTCTGAATAACTACAAGATATCAATAAAGGTAGTTAAGACGTTTTAGCCTTCTTAGCATTGCTTCTGTTACATCTGCGGGATAGAAAGTCTTAACTACACCCCCCCACCCCCCAAAAAAAACCTAAACAATAAACTTTCTTTTCTTTCTTAGAATGTGTTTTCATTCACACTTTGTTTTATTGCTCAAATTTGGTATATGAGAGTGTCTGTGGTTAGATTTTTGGCACAATTTTTCCATGTTGTGAAATGTTGAAAGATAATTGGGTACTGGCAACACATCTTACCGGCAGCAAAGGGGGTGAGGGTTGAGGGTTTGGGGTCAGGGCCAAGGGCCAGGGCCAGGGTTTAGGACAGGGGTTTAGGGTCAGGATCAGAGCAGGGTCAGGTGTTAGGGTCTTTGGTCATCTGGGTCTGAAGGTCAGGATCAGGACTTCAAATTTTTAGGCCCTGACCCTACCTTCATGACCTGAGGCCCCCCCTCCTTTAAGATCCCGATGTGAGATTTTTGTGGGGAACAGAGAAGTGCAGAAAGTGGTTAGCCTGGGGTGGATTCCAGTCCCCCAGGCCCCCGAGACGTGGCTGCAGCCGCTCGCAGACCTGGGGGCTCATCCACAGGAATTTCCATCACAAGCTCAGGCTGCAAGGCCAAGACCACGGCACCAGCAGAGCCTGTGCCTGAGTCTGTTCCCAGCTCGACCTTTTCTCCTCTAACCTCACATGACATAAAGGCAACGGAGTTTTCTTAATAAAAGTCTGTATTTTTATACTGGGGGATGGACAGTCCTTCTCGGGGGCAGCTTGGAGGAAATAAAAGTTTGGAACAATCCAGGTGTGGTTGCTGTGTGGTGAAGGTAGAAGGGATGAGGGGTGAGGGCCCCTCACCCCCTCCCTGTGTCCTCAGTCTCTGTCCTGGGGCGGAGTAGGCGCCACTTTCTTTCCTGCCCCTCGGGACTGTTGAGGGCCACGCGGTGACGGAACGACAGGCATGTTGGTGGAGAAGTGATCATCCCGACCCGTCTGCTGGGCTCCCGTGCCGTCTGCTCCAGGTAGGTGCCCTCCACGAGGGAGTTTTCCTGGTATCTCTGGGCACTGATTTTGTTCCTTCATGAGGCCTCCACCTTCGTGGATGAATGTCCTCCCAGCAGCCCTGCTTCCTAATGCACCACATGGGCACAGGTTCCAGCCTGGGAACTTGCAGGGACAGAGCTGCTCCACACACAGCAGGAGGGTCTGCTCCCAAGCTCATTCCTGTGGCTGGTGTTCAGGGGATGTTCGTTTGAGGACCTCAGCTTCTCCGTGGCTGTTGGCTGGAGGCCTCCTGCGTTCACTCTCCATAGGGCAGCTCGCAGCAGGAGCAGCACCTGTCGGGAGAGGGCTGGTGAGGGACCTGGTCCCACTGTGAGTGTCAGGACCTGCATCCGCTTCGTCCAAGCCCCCTCTTAAACTGCATGTGTGCATTTATTTCTGTGATTAAAAAATTATTAACGGACCTGGCCGGTTTGGCTCAGCGGTTAGAGCATCGGGCCTGTGGTCCAGAGAGACCCAGGTTTGGTTCCCACTAAGGGCACGTACCTTGGTTGCAGTTTGTCCCCGGTCCTGGTTGGTCTTGCGGGAGGCAGCCACTCGATGTGTCCCTTTCACGTTGATGTTTCTCTCTCTCTCTCTCTCTCCTTCCTACTCTATCTGAACAAAAAATGGAAAAATGTTCTCGGGTAAGGATTAAAAAAAAAAAATTATTAACGTACTTTGTTTCAGTAAGTGTGTCCAGTCTTTTACAGTACGATGGTCTTAGGTGACACATTAGACTCAGTCGTTGTCTGAGACTCCCTCCCACAGTGTCCTCACTTGGTGGGCACAGCAAGGGTGGGGCGGTGGGGGGTGCAGGCATTTACTGGGGACAGATCTTAGGGGAGCTGCGATCAGCTCTGTCCCTATTTCCTTCCTCTCCCAGCAGAGGGAAAACCCAGAACAATGAGGACAGTCAGCAGGGGGAGGAGCTGCCTGGAGGGGTAATTTATCTGTTTGTAGTTTCCTCATTTCAGGGTCTATTTTATGAATGTGAAGTTTTACTAGGGAATCACCCATTTTTCTCTAGTTATCCTATTTGATGCAATAGGTTTATTTTATTTGACTCTTAGCTTCTCCTCTCTTTCTATTTATTTTACAGAATTGTTACAATTAATAAATATGGATACATTGTAAGTGACAGAAGTCTGTATTTTATTACATTTCCTGCATTCAGAGCTCAGTCTCATTAGAAGCCCCTAACGGTCTTCCAACCAGAGAGGTTAATGCTGACATCTGGGCTCCTGTGGGCCGACGGGGTGGTGTGATGTGAGATGCAACCAGGAGAAGAAACAGGCCTGATACGTAGAGTGTCCACACTGTGCCCAGGAGACTTTGCTCTCCAATCTCGGGGGAGCTGTTGGTAGATTTTATCCATGATGTTCATTTTGAAACATCAAGTGGTCACAGTGAGTAAGTCAGATAGGACGAGAAGGGGCAGGAAGCAGAGAGCAGGGAGCACACGGTGGAGGTGGTGCTGGCCTGAGCTGGCAGGTTCGTGAGCTGGCAGAGGAGCAGGGGTGTGAGGACCAGAGAGAGTCTGTGGTTAGTGCTGCCCAGAGGATGGAGCCGGCACAGGTGCAAGAGTGAGTTCCTGCGGGGACTTTGGCTCTGGACACCAACAGAAGAACTCATTCTGCTAAGGATGCTGTTTGCTAAACTCTCCATGTATCCGGACGTGGAAGTTAGAAAGAACTAAGAAGGGAAGAGGAAGGGAAAGTGTGTTGATCACGTGCTGGGCTGGAGCTACAGGTACCACCTCACAGAATCCTCACAGCCACCCTGAGAGGGAGCGGTCACCACCCTCTGACAGAGCAGGAGACTGAGTTTCCGTTTCTTTGCCTGAAGTCACACAACTAGTAGGTCAGCTGTGCACCTGTGTGTGGCTCCAGCACTGCCCTGGAGGGAAACTGCCTCCCTGGACTCCATTCCGAGGGGAAGCAGACCTGTGCTCTGGAGAGAACACATTTTAAACGGCTGAAGGAGAAACGGTGGAGAAGTGGAGAAGTCACTGTTACAGGGATCTGGTGTTGGCCGTGCTCTTGTGAAGGGTCAGTCCACCTCCTCCCTCCCCACCTGTTCCCTTCCAAAGCTTCCTCTCAAGTCCCCCCAAGCCCAGGTGGAGCGAGTGCAGGGCAAGCTGGACCCTTAGGTGAGGTGCAGGTTTTCTTCAAGTAGAATGAGCAACAGGAGACTATAAGATTTTAGAGGGAGCAAAGATTCTCAGTACAATACTAAGTCAAAATCCCATATCTTCAGAGCAAACATAACATAGCATTTTATAATCAGAGTGGCATAGTATCTGACTTGGGGCAACTTATTCTGTACCCCTCCAATAGCATATTGTAACATAACCTTGAATTAATGATCAAGATGTGGTTATTTTGTGCCAGAGAACAACTCAAGAATCACACAGTAAAAGTTGCACACTAGAGCCCTGGCCGGTTTGGCTAAGCGGTTAGAGCGTCCGCCTGCGGTCCGGAGAGGCCCGGGTTCGGTTCCCACTCAGGGCATGTACCTCGGTTGCAGTTTGTCCCCAACCCTGGTTGGTCGTGCGGGTGGCAGCCACTCGATGTGTCCCTTTCACATCGATGTTTCCCTCTCTCTCTCTTCCTCTCTCTCCCTCCCACTCTGTCTGTACAAAAAAATGGAAAAATGTCCTCGGATGAGGATAAAAAAAAAAAAAAAAAGAAGTTGCACACTAGATACAATGGCTCCGCCCAAAGTTCTTATTACTGCCCCCTCCCCTATTTGCTTGTTCACCTATTGCAGACCCTCAGGGCTCAGAGAAGGTGACCTATCACTCCAGACACTGGGGAGTGAAGCGTGACGCTGAATATCACCTTAATTTTACCTGGAGACACCTGTATTAACTAACCCACAGAAGTGAACACTATACCAAGAGCCCATTTCTGTTTTGTTTGAAAGAGCTCAACAAAGGAGTGGCAGCCTCCGCCAGCAAGTCTGTCCAGGAGAAAGCCGCCTCTCCAGCCTTCGCCCCGAGGCCAAACAGCTCAGTTCTTCCCTGTGTGTCTCTGGCAGCCCTCAAGCTGCCTCCACTTTGAGCTCAGAGGGAGCAAGTCCTGGTAAGTTTGTGCCCGGCCTTTTAAGAGGAGCTGCCTGGGGCTCCAGCAGCCTCAGCCTCCCTCATGCTCAGTTCCCACTGGTTTTACAGGCAGAAGTGATGGGGATTCTTTTCCTGGTACTGGAACCCTGAGCCGGGCACCTGGTGTGGGATGGAGACCCCTCACTCCTCAGGGAGGACCTTCACAGCCAGATGTCCCTCTTGATGTTTATCCATCCCAAGTGGACGTGGGCCCAACCTGTCCACCTCCGCCCCTCCTCTGTCCCTCCTGCCAGTCTCCATGTGGCTGCTGCTTTAACCTGGTAGTTGTAGGACTTCCATTCCGCTCGATTTCAGGTGGTTCTGAATGATGGTTGTGTTGTAGTTTAGTTGTGATTTTGATGTGGTTGTGGGAGGAGAGGATACCGCGAATACCTTACCCGCCACCCTGACCAGAAGTCTAAGGCACGTTTAAATAAGCTGTTCACGCATAAGGCTAGAAACTGTCTCTATTTGGGGTCGGGTCGGCTTCTGCACAGCTGAAACTCAGTTCTCTTTCCAAGGAAGAAGGAGGTAAAGATAATTCCTTCTGGTAGCAAAACAGCTCCAGTGTTTACAAACCTCACAACTCCAGACCTCTGTCCGGGGCTTCAAAGGTATGTTCTTGTAGATGCACAGACACGATGGACAGAGCTTGCTGAAGGCGAAGATAAGTCTTTTACTAAAGAAGTTATGCCCGGCCGGTGTGGTTCAGTGGTTGAGCCTTGACCCATGCAGCAGGAGGTCACTGGTTCAATTTGTAGTCAGGGTATGTTCCCAGGTTGTGGGCCCGGTCCCTGGTGGGGGGTGTGGATGTTCTCTCTCTCTCTCTCTCTCATTGACGTTTCTCTCTCCCTCTCTCTCTGAGAACCAAGAAAGATAAAAAAAAAGAAGTTATGTGCCTGGGGTTCCACTATCTACTTTCTACTTTGACCTATCAGGAATGTATGATCTGATGACCTAGAGGTTATTTTTCATAGAAGCCCATTTTTGTCTACACTGTATATCTTTGGCCAGGGTTTGAGATCTTTACCCATTTTAAATTGAGCTGTTTGTAGTGCAATCCTTTTTGTAGTTTGAGCAGAAATTTCTTATCAGATATTTGTTTTGCAAAAATTTTTCCCCAGAGTGTGTTTTTATTTTTTTTTAAACAAATGGTTTTACAGAGCATTTTTTAAGTTTGTAAAGTCGTGGTTGTGAGACTGGGGTGAAGCCAAATGTGAGGTGAGCAAAGGGGCCCAGAGTAAATGAGATGAGCCAGGGTGGGGGCTGGGCTGAGCAGGGACAGGAGCAGGTGCAGCCAGTCTGTGCGGAGCAGAAAAGGTGCCCAGACTGTTTCTGCGGCACAGTCTCAGGTGCCGATGTGAGTGAGCAGTTGCCGTGGAAACACCTTTCGGGAGCATGTCCTCGAGACTGGACACTAGATTTAGGGGTGCGCAACCTCTGTTGTCAGTTTATTTGAGCAGCTCTCAGGAGCAGAGCCGGTTCTTGCACCTAAGTCTTCCAGCACCGAATGTAGTAAGCTACAAAAATGAGAAATTTCTTAGTACTAAAACAAAGACCCTAAGAGGTTTGTTCCTTGTCCAAAAGGACACTGGTTGTAAATGACAGACCCAGGTTCAGATCCATTTTGGAGACTAAAGCATAGGAGTTTCCTCTATCAGAACTGCTGCCATTGTCCACGAAGGAGTGAAAATTAGGAAAGGAGCAATTATAGGTGAAACAATTCATAATATTTATGCCCCCCACACTGTTAAGAGGCCAAAGTGGGTGAGCCAAAAAAAAAAAAAAAAGACATCTAGTTGTTGTCTCCACAATAATCTAGGTGTTTATGTTTTTTAACTAGCCCATGTTTTCCTCTAGTAGTTTTTTCTAAATGAAAATGGCTGTTTGTTACAACTTACTTAAACAATACAGAAAAATACAATTTTCTAAAACGTCCTACTCCAAGAGGAAAAAACTGCTTTATATTAAGTACATACCCTTCCAAAAAGCTCTGTACGCATGCACATTTACTTTCTTCTCTTTTCTGTGGATTTAATATTCTGTAGGTTCTTACAATGGTGTAAAACTTGCAAAATTTGAGCTCTTCTCTTTTCTTATATGTGCACTAAGAATGCACACTTTTCTGTAAGTTGTGCTTTGTAGACTTTTTATTGTTATTAGGTTCTAATTATTTTCTAACTCCGTGATTTATTTTGGGGGTTATTAATTTCTTTCATAATTTCTAAATATAAGAACTTTCCAGTTAAGTTTTGTTACTAATTTGTAGACTAAACGCAACAGGAGCAAAAACCATGCTTTATGTAATTTTATAATTTTAATGTTTTGAAGTTTGTTGAAAAGTGGTTTTCCTCGCACAGTAGATTCGCTAAAAAAAGTTCAAGTGTGAACCTCTGCTGCCATCTAGTGTACATGCTGGGAGTAATACCTTACTGCGGGTCAGCATGAAAAATGGGTGAATACAGTCAATGTAATGAAAGTTCAATTTGATTTGCTGCTCAAGTTAAGTTTCTGATATTATTACTGATTTTGGTTGGTATCTGTTAGTTCTTATGCTCTGTCCTTGAATGAGAGCTGTGTTAAATGTATTATGATGATAGATTCGCCTATTTTTTTTCTTGCAGTTCTGATATTTATACTGTGAGTATGTGTTATAAAGTGCTTGTGAATTTGGAACTTCCTGGGAAATTGAAGTTATTGACCTGAGGTGCTCTTCCTTGTTTCTAGTAGCGCTTCTTGCCCTCAAGTCTATGTATGTTGTTATACAATGTTTATTTAGTTTGTTTTCATCACATATCTTTCTACATGCTTTCACTTCAGTCTCTTTAAACCCTTATGTGTTTAGAGCCCCCATGTTCTGTGTTAATAGTGAGTGCCCATTAAAATCCCTAAGCAAGTGCTCCTGATGGAGGGTATGACCTAGGGGTCCAATATTTTTTCCATTCCGTTGTCTCTCACCATTTCTCATATAATTCATATGTTTCCAATGGTCTCAGGAGACATCTTTATCATAAAAAATTGACACGTGGATTTGAGTCTGTTACTGGGACTTTCTGCCGCATCCGTTTGTGTACAGGGCCTCATGCACTGCCGAGATGACCATAGCTTCACACTGCGATACATTGTTGCATCCAGTGGGGCTGCATGTATTCAACACTGTGGGTGCTCAGAATTTTCTTTCAGTTCTTCCTTATTTTGTCAAGTGAAATAAAATTGAGTATGTTTTCTTTTAAAAACCTTTCTCATATATTTTAATGTCTATAATATTAAATATATAGACAAATTTGGAAAATTGACATCATTTTCTATCTAACTGCACGAGGTTACTTTGCATTTATTGAAGTTTTTTATGACAGTAGCATTTTAAAATTTTG
>NW_023425398.1:0-34045 GCF_014108415.1 Molossus molossus | reverse complement strand
GTTTCTGTGAGCAGAAGAGTGTGCTACTGTCCTAGCCCTGTCCCCACAGGCACTACCCCTCAAAGAGGCGCTTATTTTCGGTTGGCCACGATGCATCAGGCTTTTCTTGACATCTGGGTGTTTGGCACAGCCGCAGGATCCCAGCCCTCGCGGCCTGCACCTCCAAACGATGCCTAGGTGCTGCTCTTCCTGGCTGTCTCCTGGCTCTGCCCACCCTTAGAGCAGGACCAAGGTCCAGCTCCTCAGACCTCACCCCAGCATCTGCACCTGCCCACCCTTCTATGAGCAGTCCCCAGCCCCACAAGAAAAGGCTGTCATCTGCTGCCCCTCCCTCAGCCTCATCCTCTGGTCTCAACCAGGCCTCACCCACTGCCTGACCCCTCCTCCTGCCTTCTGCTCTGCTCCCCTATTGCCACAACCCTGAGCTCAAGGCTCACTCAGCACCTGGGCCCAGGCACAGTCTGTGTCTTCCGGTCTAGTGTTCCTGGCACCTCTAGGCTCCTTCTGGGCACCCACATTTGTCCTGGGCCTAAGGCTGCCTCCGAGCCTGTGTACTGCACCCCACTCAGCTCCCTGTTCCCTGAGCCCTCTTCCTCAGCCCACCAAGGAGGCCCATTCTGGCCCCTTGGCTGCCCTTCCCACCCACCCACCCAGCCAGGAACAGGATGTCGAGATACTGTCTGCCCATAGAGGCCAGAATAACAGGTCCCTCCCTCTCTGGCCAGAGGGCCCATGGGGGCCCATGACTGAGCTGACTGAGCTGCCTGATCTCCCCAAACAGCACGCTTCCATGGCCCACAGCCTGCCCAAGGCAGTACGACTACCAGTCAGAACTTCCAAGGGCTTGCTGCCTGCCCCGACCCCTACCTCCCCACACTGGCATACTGCACCGGATTGGCTGCCTGGATGACAAGGGCAGATGCCCCTGACCACACACCAGTCACTGTTGCCAACTCCAGGCTCTGTCCCACCTAGGCCTCCTGGAACCATGCTGGACCTGGGGCCCTCTCCCACTTCTGCAGAGTCGTCCCCAAGGCCACTCCAGTCCAGCTTTTTCCTTGCCCTGCCACCAACCCTTTCTCCCAAGCCTCCCCCTGTGACCACCAAGACAACTCCCCCGCCTCTGGCCACCACAGAGTCCATCTGCAGCAACTGCTATGCTCTTCCACTCCCAACCCTCCCTTCCACAGAAATCAGGAGTCTCTCTCATGAACCCCACCTTCCCCCTGGCTTCCCCACTTACCAATTCATGCCACAGGCCCCGGGCAGCTCACTAAAGTTTAAATTGGCTCCATGCTCCCAGGAAAGGCCTTCAGGACACCCTACAGATGAGCTCATGGTGACACCCACAGAGGCTCAGTGGCCGTTCACTTGGTAACATATATTTCCTGGGCACCTCTCCACGCCCAACCCACGGTGGGCCCTGGGCACAGACCCCTAGTGGACCAGTTAGAGGATCCAACAGAGAACGTATGAGTGCAGAACAGTTTCAAGGATTGTGTGAGGGCTCAGCCAAGAGGAATGTACGCCCCCCAAAACCCAGGAAGTAGTCTGGGGTGTGGGTTAACTCACAACAACCAAACTGCCCAAACCAGCAGAGCCAGAGGTAGCCTTCAGAGTTCCCAGACACTGGCACCCAAAGCTTTCTTTGTAAAATTGTGTCATGCTAAAAAAAACAAACAAACAAAAAAAAACATGTCAGGGTAAATGTGACAAGAACGCCAATGGATACACTTGGCACAAGGGGAAGGTGATTCCATTTGAAATTCCTAAAGTGCGTTCAGTGCAATTTTTCTGGAAGCTCTTTTCTCAGGCACTTTCCAGGTGAAGCCCAGAGCATATCTGAGCACTTTTCAAGGCATTTTTTACTCCGATGTGATGCAAAATCTTGACCCAGACCCTGTGTAGTGTTTTCCATCCTCCGCTTCTACTTCCCTCTTTGCCAGGTTTTTGCCGCCAGGAGTGCAGAGGGAAGAGTGCTGGCCTGGGAGTTCCAGTTCCCTAGCTCACCAGCTATGGGGATGTGGGTGGTTCACGGCGACCCTCTGCACCTGTTTCCCCGTGTGCCCCACAGACACAGTAATGCAGGCCTCCGGGGAGCAACGTCACAGTTTGAGTCAATGTTTTGAGAAGAGCAGACTCATTTCTCTTCTCTCTCTAGTTTCTCATGTTCAATGACTTCACCATCACAGCAAGTCTCCATAGGGCCAGCTTTTCCCCAATGTCAAATTTAATAAAAATGTCAGACCATATCATCCTGAGAATCAAGTGATATTGCTAAAGCAGAGGCTCTACAACCTCACACTGACTCCACTGCCCCCACTCCCTTCCTGAGCCCCAGGACCATCCTTCTCTTTCTTCTCTTCCCTTTACCAACACCTGCTGTGCACAGGTGACTGTCGCTCTCAGTTGTAGCCTTAGCCACACCCACCTAGGCTTTCCGATGTAGTTCAAGGGAACAATCAGTAGATGGCGACGCTCGACTAGCGCAGGTCCGACTGGGGCTGCAGGAAGGAGCGTTTCACCCCAGTTAGACAGTCCGCTTTCTGTAACTGACCAAACCGTGAGTATGAGAGATACAGGTTTTCAAAAGTTATACGTGGTGCGATCTCTTGAACAAATAGGAACCTCTGACCTGATTATGTGCTTCTGCTTTCTATGCACGCTACAGCAGTGATTCGCAGATACAGTTGGGGAGCAGGGCCCTTCCATAAGTCACCGGGGTCTTTTCAGAGCACCAGTAATACTGAGAGATGGTCAGTCCCATCTTTAAACTTGGCGAAATGCGGACTGAGCAGGCTTGGGAGGGGGAAACAGCTTGGGTTGAACCTCGGCTCTTCAGGTCACGAGCAGGGTGACTATGGCCAGGTCCCTCACACTCTCTGAGCTTCACTTTCTTCACCTGAAAAATGATTAGTAATTGAGAGGTTCTGTGAAGAATCAGTGAAATATTGCATATCACTCAATAAACACTGAGCACGGTGCCTGACACTTGGAAGCGGTAAGTAAAGGAGGACTACCCTTTGTTAGTTATTAGCCTTATTTGTCAAATGAGCTGTTCAGTCTCAGGGACATCCAAAGGCAGCACTGTGTCAGTGTCACGGGCACAAATTTTGTCGCTAGATACAGCAGCTCTACCACTTGACAAAGACTGTGGAAACACCCTCGGCCTCTCTGAGCCCCAGCTTCGTGACTAGTAAAAGTAGCATGTGCAACACCCACCTCGCAGGTTGTCATGGGGATCAAATGCCACCCTATGCCTGTGGAAGTGCCTGGCATGTAGGAAGGGCTCCATAGGGTGGCAGCTGTTGAGGCAATCCACACAACAGGAGCACCGCCCCCACCACAGCCCCCCACTTCTCCCCAGCCCCACTCCCCAGCAGCGGCCAGGGAAACAACATTCTTTCCAACTTCTCTGAGCCTTGTTCATCTATTTCTCATCTGCTCACACTCAGTTGCACAGATCAGGTAGCAGATATCCACGGAGGATGGGGTGGGGGTGGGGGAACATGAAACAGAGGAAATTCTATTCGACATTTTTCCAGATTTGGAAAAGACAGCCACTCCATGACTTTGATTATTGTACTACAGCATCAATCGTCAGTGAGCCTGCCTGAAGCGCACAGCCCTCCTGGGCTGGCTCCCAGCTTTCCTGGAAACATCCAGAGAGTCCTAGTATGCCTGAACCTTTGGCCTCTGCTCACACAGTTCCTTCCTGTGAGTTTGCCTTTTTCCCCTGCCAGGGAGAGAAACAGGCCTTGTAATGCTTTGCACAGTTTCCGTTCCTTGCTTCCTGAGAACTCTTATAATAAGGCACACTTATTTCTCCACTCATTGGTTTAGTTCAGCCAGTGAGGCTGTGGAATGGGGCTTGTTTACAGTGGAAAGAATTTTGAATCCAAGCATTTTAGAGACAGACCAAATATAATCTTTGTTTCTTTGTTGTCAGTTTTGTTTGATTTGGTTTGGTTTCATTGTCATCACTAATAATATTTATTGGACACTGAAGAGAAACAAGATCCTGGCCTAGGCACCTTATAGTACTGGATTCCACAATGCTTTTTATACATAATGTAGATGAAACAGAATGGCTGATGTCAGGTAAACATAATACTTTCAAGAGAGAACTAAGTTTTTATGGTTGTAATTTTGAAAGCTTTTTTCCTCTTTAATCTTTCAAATTTGGCTTTAAGCAGAATAGAATAAAATGCAATTAAAATTATGCTACAAAGATGGTAATGAGTCATAGTTGAAGGGGAGGAAACACGTAGAGCAAGGAGGAATATTTCATTTTCATTTTTTAATTTAATTTTATTTTTTTACTTATTTATTTTTGTTACAGATATTTCTCATTTTCCCCCATGACACCCTCCTCCAATCCCGACACCCAGCATTATTGCCTATGTCCTTGTTTATGCATATACGTGTATAAGTTTTGTGGTTATCTCTTCCCTCCCCCCACCTCTGCTGAGGTTTGTCAGTCTGCACTCCACTTCCATGTCTCTGGGTCTGTTTTGTTCATCAGGTAGTTTTGTTCATTATATTGCAAAAATAAGTGAGATCATGTGATATCTCTCTTTCTATGATTCAATTGTTTCACTTTGGATAATATTGTCTAGGTTCCTCTATGTTGTCTCAAAGGATAGGAGATCTTTCTTACAGCTGCATAGTACTCCCTTGTGTATAGGTACCACCGCTTTTTTATCCATTCGTCTACTGATGGACAACTTGGGCTGTTTCCAGATCTTAGAAATTGTCAAATAGCGCTCCTATGAACATAGGGATGCATATAACCCTTCTGATTGGTCTTTCAGGCTTCTTAGGATACATTCTTAGAAGTGAGATCACTGGGTCAAATGGCAGTTCCATTTTTTAATGTTTTGAGGAAACACTGTATTGTTTTCCATAGTGGCTGCACCAATCTGCATTCCCACCAGAGGTGTACTAGAGTCCCCTTTTGTCCACACCCTCGCCAGCACTTGATGTGTGATGATTTCTTGATGGCAGCCATTCTGCAGGTGTGAGGTGATATCTCATAGTTGTTTTAATTTGCATCTCTGATGATTAGTGACTTTGAGCATTTTTCATGTATCTCTTGGCCATTTGTATGTTCTCTTTGGAGACGTGTCTATTTAGATCCTCTGCCCATTTTGAGTTGTATGAGTACTCTATATATTTTGGAAACTAGCCCCTTATCTGATGTATTGTTGGCAATGATGCTCTCCCTTATAGTGGGTTCCCTGTCCATTTTGATGGTTGTTGTTTTGTGTTGTTTGTTTGTTTGTTTGTTTGTTTTTTGCTGTGCAGAAGTTTTTTACTTTGATGTAGTCCCCAGTGTTCAATTTTTTCTTTGTTTCTATTGCCTTAGGCATTGTATCAGTGAAAATTCTGTTGTATGTGATGTCTAAAATTTTGTTGCCTGCATTTTATCTAGGCGTTTTATGGATTCATGGGTCACATTTAGTTTTTTGTCCATTTTGAGTTTATTCTAGTGTATGGTATAAGTTGGTGGTCTAGATTGATTTTTTTTGCATGTAGCTGTCCAATTTTCCCGGCACCATTTATTGAAGAGGCTGTCTTTACTCCACTATATACTCTTGCCACCTTTGTCAAATATTAATTGAGCATAATGACTCGGGTCAATTTTAGGGTTCTCTGTTCTGTTCCATTGATTTCTATGCCTATTCTTGTGCCAGTACCAGGCTGTTTTGATTACTATGGCTTTGTAGTATAACCGGATATACGGTATTGTGATCCCTCCTACTTTGTTCTCTTTTTCAAGATTGTTGTAGTTATATGGGGTCTTTTTTTGTTCCATGGGAGGAGTATTTTATAGCCATCTTCTTGACCTCTTCCTGAGTCAAAGGTGTACTCATGTCTTGTATGGATAATGGGGACAGCCTCCTCACTGGAAGTCTTTTTGCTTCTATTCTTTTATTTTCACTTGATTTTTTTCTTTTCTTTTCTTTTTTTAATTAATTTATTTTTTGTTACAGATGTTTCTCATTTCCCCCCATTAACACCCTCCTCTTCGTCTCCCCCACCCACCCACCCACCCGCTCCAACCCCAGCTTTGTGTCTAGTTCATTGGTCATGCATATATTATGTAAGTTCTCGTGGTTTATCCCTCCCCTCCCAACCACCCTCTCTGAGGTTTGTCAGTCTGTACCCCACCTCTATGTCTCTGGGTTAATTTGTTCAGCAGTTGTTTAGTTTATTATATTCCACAAATCAGTGAGATCATGTGATATTTGTCTTTCTCTACTTGGCTTGTTTCGTTTAGCATAATATTCTCCAGGTCCTTCCATTGCCATCTCAAAGGATTAAAAGATCTTTCTTTCTTACAGCTGCATAGTATTCCATTGTGTACAGTACCCACCACTTTTTAAACCACTCATCTACTGATGAACACTTGGGTGTTTCCAGATCTTAGCTATTGTAAATAGTGCTGCTACAAACTTGGGGGCACATATATTCTTTCTGAGGTTTCTTAGGGTATATTCTAGAAGTGGGATCACTGGCTCAAATGGCAGTTCAATTTTTAACTTTTTTGAGGTAATACCATAGTGTTTTTCCATAGTGGCTGCACCAGTCTGCATTCACAATCAGCCGTTTGGTGTACTAAAGTCCTCTTTTCTTCACACCCTCGCCAACACTTGGTGTTTGATGATTTGTTCATGGCAGCCATTCTGACACGTGTGAGGTGATACCTCATCGTTGTTTTAATTTGGCATCTCCCTGATGATTAGTGACATTGAGCATTTCGTCATATGCCTCATTGGCCATTTTGTATGTCCTGTTTGGAGAGGTGTCTCTTTAGGTCCTTTGCCCATTTTTTTTTTTTATTATTGATTAATTTTGTTACAAATGATTCTCCTTTTTTCCCCCAGTGGTTCCCCCCTCCCCCTTCCCTCCCTGCCCCTTCCCCCGATTGTTGTCCATGTCCACTGTTCATGCCTACATGCATATAAATTCTGTTCTTCATCCCTCTCTCAGCTCCCCACTCCTTAGGGGATTGTCCTCAAACTGCTATGTTCATTATATTCCAGAAATCAGTGAGATCATATGAAATTTGTCTTTCTCTGCTTGGCTTGTTTCACTTAGGATGATACTTTCCAGGTCCCTCCATGTAGTCTCAAAGGATAAGAGATCTTTCTTTCTTACCGCTGCGTAGTACTCCATTGTGTATATGTACCACAGCTTTTTAATCCATTCGTCTACTGATGGGCACTTGGGCTGTTTCCAGATCTTAGCGATTGTAAATAGTGCTGCTACAAAGATGGGGGTACATATATTCTTTCTGATTGGTGTTTCAGGCTTCTTAGGGTATATTCCTAGAAGTGGGATCACTGGGTCAAATGGGAGTTCAATTTTTAATTTTTTGAGGTGACACCATATTGTTTTCCATAGTGGCTGCACCAGTCTGCATTCCCACCAACAGTGTACTAGAGTCCCCTTTTCTCCACACCCTCGCCAACACTTGTTGTTTGATGATTTGTTGATGGCGGCCATTCTGACCGGTGTGAGGTGATACCTCATTGTTGTTTTGATTTGCATCTCTCTGATGATTAGTGATGATGAACATTTCTTCATATGTCTCTTAGCCATTTGTATGTCCTGTTTGGAGAGGTGTCTATTTAGTTCCTCTGCCCATTTTTTAATTGGATTCTTTGTCTTCCTTTTGTGGAGTTGTATGAGCACTCTATATGTATTGGAAATTAACCCCTTATCTGATATATCATTGGCAATTATGCTCTCCCATACAGTGGGTAGCCTTTCCGTTTTGATGATTGTATCTTTCGCTGTGCAGAAGCTTTTGAGTTTGATGTAGTCCCATGTGTTTATTTTCTCCTTTGTTTCTATTGCCTTAGGTGATGTGTCAGTAAAAATTCTGCTGCGTATGATGTCTGAGATTTTGTTGCCCACAGTCTCCTCTAGGATTTTTATGGATTCATGAGTTACATTTAAGTCTTTTATCCATTTTGAGTTTATTTTGGTGTAGGGTGTAAGTTGATGGTCTAGTTTCATTTTTCGGCAAGTAGCTGTCCAATTTTCCCAGCACCATTTATTAAAGAGGCTGTCCTTACTCCACTGTATGCTCTTGCCACCTTTGTCAAATATTAATTGAGCATATTGCCTAGGGTCCATTTCTGGGTTCTCTATTCTGTTCCACTGGTCTATATACCTGTTCTTGTGCCAGTACCAGGCTGTTTTGATTATGGTGGCTTTGTAGTATAACCTGAAATCTGGTATTGTGATCCCTCCAACTTTGTTCTTCCTTTTCAAGATTGCTGTGGCTATTCGAGGCCTTTTTTGGTTCCATATGAACTTTTGAAGTAATTGTTCTAATTCTTTGAAGTATGCCGTTGGTATTTTGATGGGGATTGCGTTGAATCTATAGATTGCTTTGGGTAATATGGACATTTTAATGATGTTAATTCTCCCAATCCATGAACAGGGTATGTTCTTCCACTTTTTTACATCTTGCTCTATTTCATTTTTCAAAGATCTGTAGTTTTCTGCGAATAGGTCCTTTATCTCTTTGGTTAAGTTTATTCCTAGGTATCTTAATTTTTTTGCCGCAATGGTAAATGGGATTGTTTGCCTAGTTTCTCTTTCTGTGAGTTCATCATTGGTGTATAAGAATGCCATCGATTTCTTGACGTTAATTTTGTATCCTGCTACTTTGCCAAATTCATTTATTAAGTCTAGTAAGCTTTTGGTGGAGTCTTTGGGATTTTCTATGTACAGTATCATGTCATCTGCAAATAATGACAATTTCACTTCCTCCTTTCCAATTTGGATCCCTTTTATTTTTTCTTCCTGTCTGATTGCTGTGGCTAAGACTTCCAGTACTATGTTAAATAGGAGTGGCGAAAGTGGGCATCCTTGCCTTGTTCCTGTTCTTAAGGGAAATGCTTTTAGTTTTTGCCCATTGAGTATGATGTTGGCTGTAGGTCTTTCATATATGGCCTTTATTATGTCTAGGTATGATCCCTCAATTCCCACACTGGTGAGCGTTTTTATCAGAAATGGATGCTGGATTTTGTCAAAGGCTTTTTCAGCATCTATTGATATGATCATGTGGTTTTTATTCTTCAATTTATTTATGTGGTGTATCACATTTATGGATTTGCGAATATTGTACCAGCCTTGCATCCCTGGGATGAATCCCACCTGGTCATGGTGGATAATTTTTCTGGTGTATTGCTGGATTCGATTTGCTAGTATTTTGTTCAGGATTTTGGCATCTATGTTCATCAGGGATATTGGCCTGTAGTTTTCTTTCTTTGTTGTGTCTTTTTCTGGTTTTGGAATTAGAGTTATGCTGGCTTCATAAAACGAGTTTGGCAGTCTTCCTTCTTCTTGAATTTTTTGAAATAGTTTGAGGAGAATGGGTATTAGTTCTTCTTTGAATGTTCGGTAAAACTCCCCTGTGAAGCCATCTGGGCCTGGGCTTTTGTTTGCTGGAAGAGTCTTGATTACATCTTCAATTTCCTCTGTTGTTATTGGTCTGTTCAAGTTTTCAATCTCTATCTGATCCAATTTTGGGAGGCTATGTGTTTCTAAAAATTTGTCCATTTCGCTTAGATTTTCGAATTTGTTGCCGTATAATTTTTCATAGTAGTTGTTAACGATCTTTTGTATTTCTGTAGGGTCAGTTGTTATCTCTCCTGTTTCATTTCTGATTTTATGTATTTGGGTTCTCTCTCTTTGTTTCTTGGTGAGTCTAGCTAAGGGTCCATCAATCTTGTTTATCTTTTCGAAAAACCAGCTCTTTGTTTTATTGATCCTCTGGATTGTTTTTTTGGTCTCTATGTCGTTTATTTCTGCTCTGATCCTTACTATTTCTTTTCTTCTGCTTGCTCTGGGGTTTTCTTTTTGTTTACTCTCTAGTTCTTTAAGTTGTGAGGTTAGGTAGTCTATTAGAGATTTTTCTTCTTTTTTGAGGTAGGCCTGTAGTGCTATAAACTTCCCTCTCAGAACTGCTTTTGCTGCATCCCATAGATTTTGTATTGTTGTGTCCTCATTTTCATTGGTTTCCAGGAAGTTTTTGATTTCTTCCTTGATTTCCTCGGTGACCCATTCATTGTTTAATAACATTCTATTTAGCTTCCATGTGTTAAAATGTCTTTGTATGTTCTTCTTGCAATTGATTTCTAGTTTCATACCATTGTGGTCTGAGAAGATGCTTGTTATAATTTCAATCTTCTTGAACTTGTAGAGACTTAGTTTGTGCCCTAACATGTGGTCTATCTTTGAGAATGTTCCATGTGCACTTGAGAAGAATGTGAATTCTGTAGTTTTGGAGTGTAGTTCTCTGTAGATATCTATTAAATCCATTTGGTCTAGTGCTTCATTTAGAGTCTCTGTTTCCTTGCTAATTTTTTTGTCTAGAGGATCTATCCAGTGATGTGAGCGGGGTGTTGAAGTCCCCTGTTATGATTGTATTGCTATCGATTTCTCCTTTGAAGTCCTCCAGAAGATTTTTAATATATTTTGGTGCTCCTATATTGGGTGCATATATGTTTATCAAGGTTATATCTTCCTGTTGGATAGATCCTTTCAATATTATGTAGTGGGCTTCTTTGTCTCTAGTTATGGCCTTCAATCTGAAGTCTATTTTATCAGATATCAGTATTGCTACCCCAGCTTTTTTTTCTTTTCCATTTGCTTGAAAGATTTTTTTCCATCCCTTCACTTTCAATCTGTGTGAGTCTTTTGTTGTGAGGTGGGTTTCTTCTAAACAGCATATAGATGAGTCTTGCTTTCTTATCCAATCGGCTACTCTGTGTCTTTTTATGGGAGCATTCAGTCCATTTACATTTAAGGTGGTTATTGATATGTACTTATTTATTGCCATTTTTGTTTAGTGTGGTTCTATTTTTCTTCCCATTTCTCCTGGTAATTACAGCAGTCCTTTTAACATTTCTTGCAGTGCTGGTTTGGTGCTAATGTACTCCCTTAGCCTTATTTTGTCTGGGAAGCTCTTTATTTGACCTTCTATTTTGAACGATAGCCTTGCTGGGTAGAGTAGTCTTGGATTCAGATCCTTGTTTTTCATGACCTTGATTACTTCATGCCATTCCCTTCGAGCCTGTAATGTTTCTTGTGAAAATTCAGCTGAGAGCCTTATGGGGGTTCCTTTGTAGGTAACCTGTTGCTTATCTCTTGCTGCTTTTAGGATTCTCTCTTTGTCTTGAATTTTTGGCAGTTTGATTACTATGTGTCTTGCTGTGGGCCTGTTTGGGTTCTTCTTACTTGGGGCTCTCTGAGCTTCTTGAACTTGAATGCCTTCTTCCTTCACCAAATTAGGGAAGTTTTCTGTCACTATTTCTTTGAATATATTCTCTAGCCCTCGCTTACTTTCTTCTTCTTCAGGGACTCCTATGATACGAATATTATTACGTTTCCAGTTGTCCCACAATTCTCTTAAGCTCTCTTCTTGTTTTTTAATCTTTTTTTCCTTTTGGTTTTCTGATTGGTTGATTTCTTCTAGCCTGTCTTCTAATTCACTGATCCGGTCCTCAGCTTCCCCTACTCTGCTTTTTAGACCTTCCAGTGTGTTTTTCATTTCTGATATGTCATTCTTCATTTCTTCCTGTTGGTTTTTCATTTCCAGATGGTTTATTTTCAACATTTCTATGTCTTTACTCATGTTGCTCATGTCCTTACACATGCTGTTGAGCTTCCGCAACATCATGGCTCTAAATTCTAGTTCTGTTAACTTGCTTAACTGCACCTCATTTATTTCATCTTCTGTAGAGGTCTCTTGATCTTTCATTTGGCTTTTGTTTCTGTTTCTCACCATTTTCGTTATCACAGTGGGCTTTGGAGTCTGCCAAGTTTTCCCAGTGGGTGTTGGTGTTTTGCTGTTTGTGGCTCCCTCTCCTGGGTTTGGATGCACCAGGGAGGATCCATTTTAATCCCGCCAAGTCCCCTGTTCTCCGGGAGTCTGTGTGGCTCCAGCAGAGAGTTTAGCAGGCTATAGCTTTAGGAGGGCCCATGCAGGGTGGCAAGGGAGGCGGTGGGAATAATTTCCAGCCGAGTTCCCTGGTCCCGCCCAGTTCCCTGGGGGCCGTGAGTCTGTGGGGCTTCAGCAGCTGCAGAGTTTCCAGGGCCGTGCACGGCGGGGAGCGAGGCGGTAGACTTAATTTTCCGCCGCGTTCCCAGGTCCCACCGAGTTGCCTGGGGGCCAGGAGTCTGTGCGGCTTCAGCGGCTACAGGGCCTTGCACGGCAGGAGGGGAGGCAGTAGAATTAATTTTCCGCCTAGTTCCTCGGTCCCTCCGAGTTCCCTGGTCCCGCCCAGTTCCTTGGGGGCCAGGAGTCTGTGCAGCTCCAGCGGAGGGACTAGCCTAGCCGGCTACAGAGTTTCCAAGGCCGTGCACGGCAGGGAGGGAGGCGGTAGAGTTAACTCTCCACCGCGTTCCCCAGTCCCACCGAGTTGCCTGGGGTCTGCGAGTCTGTGCGGCTTCAGCAGAGAGCCTAGCCTAGCCGGCTACAGGGTTTCCAGGCCGTGCGCGGTGGGAAGAAAGACGGTAGAGTTAACTTCCCCTCTAGTTCCCTGGCCCCTGCCTAGGCCGCTGCGGACCCTGGGCTCTTGGTCCCCTCTCCGGTCCTCGCAAGCCTACCAGGACTGAGTGGGTGTTTCTGGTTAAGTAGTCCTCCAAGGTGTCCTTCAGCTGCCCTTTCCTGACGGTTTGCCTTTGTTTTCGTTGTAAATCCAGTTTGGTCTTGGGAGACGGTCTGGGTCCCTCCATTCACTTCGCCGCCATTTTTTCTTCCTCCTTTGCCCATTTTTTAATTGGGTTCTTTGTCTTCCTTTTGTTGAGTTGTATGAGCACGCTATATATTTTGGAAATAAACACTTATCTGATGCATCATTGGCGATTATGATTTCCATATAGTGGGATCCCTTTCCGTTTGATGGTTGTTTCTTTTGCTGTGCAGAACCCTTTTAGTTTTGATGTAGGTCCCATGTGTTCATTTTTTTCCTTCGTTTCTCTTGCCTTAAGTTTTGTATCGGTGAAATTTCCGCTGCATATGATGTCTGAGATTTGTTGCCTACATTTACTTCCAGAATTTTTATGGATTCACGACTTACATTTAAGTCCTTTATCCATTTTGAGTTTATTCTCATGTATGGTGTAAGTTGGTGTTCTAGCTTCATTTTTTTTTGCAAGTAGAGTCCAATTTTCTCAACATCATTTATTGAAGAGACACTTTTGACTCCTCTGTATGCTCTTGCTACCTTTGTCAAATATTAATTGAACATATTGTCTTGGGTCATTTCTGGGTTCTCTATTCTGTTCCATTGATCTATCTGCCTGTTCTTGTGCCAGTAACAGGCTATTTTAATTACAGTGCTTTGTAGTATAACCTGAAATCTAGTAATGTGATCCCTCCTACTTTGTTCTTCTCTTTCAAGATTGCTGTGGCTATTCAGGGTCTTTTTGGTTCTATATAAACTTTTGGAGAGTTTGTTCTAGTTCTGTGAAGTATTTTGTTGGTATTTTGATGGGGATTTCATTGAATCTATAGATTTCTTTGGGTAGTAGGACATTTTAATGAGGTTAATTCTTCCAATCCTATGAACAAGGTATAGGCTTTCATGTTTTTATATCTTTCTCTATTTCTTTTTTCAGTGACTGTAGTTTTCTGTGAAGAGATCCTTTACTTCTTTGGTTAAGTTTATTCTAGGTATCTAATTTCTTTTTGCTGAGATGGTAAATAGGGTTGTCTTTTAGTTTGTCTTTCTGGTGAGTTCATCATTGATGTATAAAAATACCTTGGTTGTTTATGTTAATTTTGTGTCCTACTACTTTCCCAAATTCATTTATTAGCTCTAGTAGATTTTTTGATGGAGTCTTTAGGGTTTTCTAGGTACAATATTATGTCATCTGCAAATAATGACAGTTTCACGTCCTCCTTTCTAATTTGGATCCCCTTTATGTTTTTCTTCATGTCTAATTTCTGTGGTTTAAGACTTCCAGTACTATGTTAAATAAGCATGGCAAAGGTGGGCATTCCTGTTTTTTTCCTGTAGTTAAGGGAAATGCTTTTAGTTTTGCCCAGTGAGAATGATGTTGGCTGTTAGTTTTTTACATATGGCCTTTATTATGTGAGATATGGTCCCTGTATTCCCACATGCTGAGCGTTTTGATCAAGAATGGGTGCTGGATTTTGTCGAATGCTTTTTTCATCATCTATTTAACTATAATCATATGGTTTTTATCTTTCCTTTTGTTTATGTGGTGTATCACATTTATTGATGTGCAAATATTGTACCATCTTTGTGTGCTTGGGATGAAACCTACTTGGTCATGATGAATAATTTTTTTGATGTATTGCTGGATCGATTTGCTAATATTTTATTAAGAATTTTGGTACTCTTGTTCATCAGGGATATTGGCCTGTAGTTTTCTTTCTTAGTAGAGTCTTTTATCCGATTTTGGAATTAGGTATATGCTGGCCTCATTAAATGAGTTTGGAAGTATTCCGGCTTCTTGGATTTTTTTGAATAGTTTGAGGAGAATGGATGTTAGATCTTCTTGAATGTTCGGTAAACTCTTCCATGAAGCCATCTGGGCCTGGACTATTGTTTGCTGAGAGTCTTGATTACATCTTCAATTTCTTTTGTTGTTATTGGTTTGTTCAAGTTTTCTATCTCTTCTTGGTTCAGTTTTGGAAGGCTGTGTGTTTCTAGAAATTTGTCCATTTCTCCTAGATTGTCCAATTTGTTGGTGTATAATTGTTCATAGTATGGTTTGATGATCCTTTGTATTTCTGTGGTGTCAGCTGTTACTTCTCCTCTTTCATTTGTGATTTCTTTTTTATTTGTGTCTTCTCTTTTTGTTTCTTGGTGAGTCTATCAATTTTGTTTATCTTTTCAAAGAACCAGCTTTTGGTTTCATTGGTCTTTTAAATTGTGTTTTTAGTCTCTATGTTGTTCATTTCTGCTCTGACCTTTATTGTTTATTTCTTTTTACTAGTTTTGTGTTGTTGTTGTTTTTTACTTTCTAGTTCTTTAAGTTGTAGGGTAGGAAGTCAATTATAAATTTTTCTTGGTCCTTAAGGTAGCCTGTAATGCTATGAACTTCCCTCTCAGGACTGCTTTCACTGTAGCAGGATCGAGTAGTCTTGGATTCAGACCCTTGCCTTGCATACTTTGTACACTTCATGCCATTCCCTTCTGGCCTGCAACTTTTCTTTTTTTTTTTAAACCAAAAGCTATGTAGTTTGTTGTTTTATCATGATTTTGTGTTGTTGTGTGTTCGTTTCATTGGTTTCCAGGAAGTTTTTAATTTCTTCCTGATCTCGTTAGTAACCCATTTGTTGTTTATAACATGCTATTTAGCCTCCATGTATTTGAATGTTTTTGTGTGTTTTTAGTGTTATTGAGTTCTAGTTTCATGCCACTGTGATCTCGGAAGATGCTGATATGATTTCAGTTTCCTTGAATTGTAGAGACTTGCTTTGTGTCCTAACATGTGGTCTATTTTTGAGAATGACACATGTGCACTTGAGAAGAATGTATTTTCTGCAGCTTTTGGGTAAAATGTTCTTTAAATATCAATTAAGTCCAACTGATCTAGTCGTCTTGTAAGGACTCTATGTCCTTGTTAATTTTTTGTCTAGAAGATCTATTCAGTGGTTGTCAGTGGCATGTTAGTCACCCACTATGATCTTGTTGCTATTGTTCTCTCTTTTGAAGTCCTCCAGAAGTTTATAAATATATTGTAGTGCTCCCAGATTTGGTGTGTATATGTTTACCAGGGTTATATCCTCTTGTCAGATTGCTCCTTTTACTATTATGTAGTGACCTTCTTTATCTCTTATTATGGACTTTAATTTGAAGTGTGTCTTGTCAGATATGAGTATTGCTAAGCCAGATTTTTTTGTTTGTTTGTTTCCATTGTCCTGGAAAATTTTTTTCCATCTTTTTGCTGTCATCCTGTGTGAATGTTTTCTTCTAAGGTGGGTCTCTTGTAGATAGCATATATATGGTTTGTGTTTTCTTATTCAATCAGCTACACTATGCCTTTTGATTGGAGCATTTAACCCATTTACATTTAAGGTTACTATTGATAGTTATTAGTTGCCATTTTAATTTAATGCCTGTGTTTCTCTCTCTCTCTCTCTCTCTCTCTCTCTCTCTCTCTCTCCCCTTTCTTCTTCTTCTTCTTCTTCTTCTCCTTCTCCTTCTCCTTTTCTCCTTCTCCTTTTCTCCTTCTCCTTTTCTCCTTCTCCTTCTCTCCTCCTTCTCTCCTTCTCCTTCTCTCCTTCTTCTTCTCCTTCTCCTTCTCCTTTTCTCCTTCTCCTTTTCTCCTTCTCCTTCTCTCCTTCTCCTTTTCTCCTTCTCCTTTTCTCCTTCTCCTTCTCTCCTCCTTCTCTCCTTCTCCTTCTCTCCTTCTCCTTCTCTCCTTCTCCTTCTCTCTCTCCTTTCTCCTTCTCTCCTTCTCCTCCTTCTCCTTCTCCTTCTCTCCTTCTCCTTCTCTCCTTCTCCTTCTCTCCTTCTCCTTCTCTATCCTCTCCTTCTCCTCCTTCTCCTTCCTTTCCTCCTTCTCCTTCTCCTCTCCTTCTCTTCTTATTCTAACAGTCCTTCAGCATTTCTTGCAGTACTGGTTTGGTGGTGGTAAATTTCTTAGCTTTTTTTTTCAATCCGTGAAGCTCTTTATTTCTCCTTCCCTTTTGAATGATAGCCTTGCTGGATCGAGTAGTCTTGGATTCAGACCCATGCCTTGCATTACTTTGTACACTTCATGCCACTTCCTTCTGGCCTGCAACTTTTCTTTTTTTAAAAAAAAAAAAAACCAAAAGTTATGTAGTTTATTGTTTATTCATGAGAGAAGACTAAATTTACCTGAGAATATACATGCCCCTTTTTGCCAGGCATTCCTTTTTATTATTATTATTATTATTATTGTTATTATTAATTTTGTTACAGATGTTCTCCTTTTCTCCCCACTGATTCCCCACCTCCCCTCCTCCCTGCCCTTTCCCCAGATTGTTGTCCATGTCCACTGTTCATGCATACATGCATATAAGTTCTGTGGTTTATCTCTTCCCCACCAGCGCCCTATTTAGGGGATTGTCAGTCTGTATCCCACTTCCACGTCTCTGGGACTACTTTGTTTGGCTTGATTCACTTAGGATGATACTTTCCAGGTCCCTCCATGTAGTCTCAAAGGATAAGAGGTCTTTCTTTCTTACAGCTGTGTAGTATTCCATTGTGTATATGTACCACAGCTTTTTAATCCATTCGTCTACTGATGGACACTTGGGCTGTTTACAGATATAGCTATTGTAAATAGTGCTGCTATGAACATGGGGGTACATATATCTTTCTGATTGGTTGTTTCAGGCTTTTTAGGATATATTCCTAGAAGTGGGATCACTGGGTCAAATGGAAGTTCAATTTTTTAATTTTTTTAGGTTACACCATATTGTTTTTCATAGTGGCTGCACCAGTCTGCATTCCCACCAGCAGTGTACTAGAGTCCCCTTTTCTCCACACCCTCGCCAACACTTGTTGTTTGATGATTTGTTGATGGTGGCCATTCTGACAGGTGTGAGGTGATACCTCATTGTTGTTTTAATTTGCATCTCTCTGATGATTAGTGATGTTGAGCATTTCTTCATATGTCTCTTGGCCATTTGTATGTCCTATTTGGAGAGGTGTCTATTTAGTTCCTCTGCCCATTTTTTAATTGGATTCTTTGTCTTCCTTTTGTGGAGTTGTATGAGCACTCTATATGTATTGGAAATTAACCCCTTATCTGATATATCATAGGCAATTATGCTCTCCCATACAGTGGGTAGCCTTTCCGATTTGATGATTGTATCTTTTGCTGTGCAGAAGCTTTTTAGTTTGATGTAGCCCCATGTGTTCATTTTAATCCTTTGTTTCTATTGCCTTAGGTAATGTGTCAGTAAAAATTCTGCTGCGTATGATGTCTGAAATTTTGTTGCCTAGAGTCTCTTCTAGGATTTTTATGGATTCATAAGTTACATTTAAGTCTTTTATCCATTTTGAGTTTATTCTCGTGTAGGGTGTAAGTTGATGGTCTAGTTTTATTTTTCTGCAAGTAGCTGTCCAATTTTCCCAGCACCATTTATTAAAGAGGCTGTCCTGACTCCACTGTATGCTCTTGCCAACTTTGTCAAATATTAATTGAGCATATTGCCTTGGGTCCATTTCTGGGTTCTCTGTTCTGTTCCACTGGTCTATATGCCTGTTCTTGGGCCAGTACCAGGCTGTGTTGATTACAGTGGCTTTGTAGTATAACCTGAAATCTGGTAAAGTGATCCCTCCAACTTTGTTCTTCCTTTTCAAGATTGCTGTGGCTATTTGAGGCCTTTTTTGGTTCCATATGAACTTTTGAGATAATTGTTCTAATTCTTTGAAGTATGCCGTTGGTATTTTGATGGGGATTGCGTTGAATATATATATTGCTTTGGGTAATATGGACATTTTAATAATGTTAATTTTTCCAATCCATGAACAAGGTATGTGCTTCCACTTTTATATATCTTCCTCTATTTCTTTTTTCAATGACCTGTAGTTTTCTGTAAATAGGTCCTTTATTTCTTTGGTTAAGTTTATTCCTAGGTATCTTAATTTTTTTGCCGCAATGGTAAATAGGATTGTTTGCTTAGTTTCTCTTTCTGTGAGTTCATCATTGGTGTACAAGAATGCCGTCAATTTCTTGACGTTAATTTTGTATACTGCTCCTTTGCCAAATTCATTTATTAAGTCTAGTAAACTTTTGATGAAGTCTTTGGGGTTTTGTATGTATAGTATCATGTCATCTGCAAATAATGACAATTTCAGTTCCTTTTTTCCAAATTGGATCCCTTTTATTTTTTCTTCCTGTCTGCTTGCTGTGGCTAAGACTTCCAGTACTATGTTAAATAGGAGTGGTGAATATGGGCATCCTTGCCTTGTTCCTGTTCTTAAGGGAAATGCTTTTAGTTTTGGCCCATTGAGTATGATGTTGGCTGTAGGTCTTTCATATATGGCCTTTATTATGTCTAGATATGATCCCTCTATTCCCACACTGCTGAGCATTTTTATCAGAAATGGATGCTGGATTTTGTCGAAGGCTTTTTCAGCATCTATTGATATTATCATGTAGTTTTTATTCTTCATTTTATATGTGGTGTATCACATTTATGGATTTGCGAATATTGTACCAGCTATGCATTCTTGGGATGAATCCCACTTGGTCATGGTGGATAATTTTTTTGGTGTATAGCTGGATCCGATTTGCTAGTATTTTGTTCAGGATTTTGGCATCTATCTTCATCAGAGATATTGGCCTGTAGTTGTCTTTCCTTGTTGTGTCTTTTTCTGATTTTGGAATTAGAATTATGCTGGCTTCATAAAACGAGTTTGGAAGTCTTCTTTCTTCCTGAATTTTTTGAAATAGTTTGAGGAGAATGGGTATTAGTTCTTCTTTGAATGTTCAGTAAAACTCCCTGGTGAAGCCATCCGGGCCTGGGCTTTTGTTTGCTGGAAGAGTCTTGATTACATCTTCAATTTCTTCTGTTGTTATTGGTCTGTTCAAGTTTTCTATCTCTTCCTGATCTAGTTTTGGGAGACTATGCGTTTGTAGAAATTTGTCCATTTCACTTAAATTGTCGAATTTGTTGCCATATAATTGTTCATAGTAGTTGTTAACAATCCTTTGTATTTCTGTGGCGTCAGTTGTTATCTCTCCCCTTTTATTTCTGAATTCTGTGTATTGGGTTCTCTCTCTTTGTTTCTTGCTGAGTCTCGCTAAGGGTCCATCATTCTTGTTACTTTTCGAAAAACCAGCTCTTTGTTTTATGATCCTTTGAATTGTTTTTTTTTTGGTCTCTATGTCATTTATTTGTGCTCTGATCTTTACTATTTCCTTCCTTCTACTTGCTCTGGGGTTTTCTTTTTGTTTGCTCTCTAATTCTTTAAGTTGTGAGGTTAGATAGACTATTAGAGATTTTTCTTGTTTTTTGAGGTAGGCCTGTAGTGCTATGAACTTCCCTCTCAGAACTGCTTTCACTGCATCCCATAGATTTTGTGTTGTGTGTTCATTTTCATTGGTTTCCAGGAAGTGTTTGATTTCTTCCTTGATCTGCTCGGGGACCCATTCATTGTTTAATAACATGCTATTTAGCTTCCATGTGTTCAAATGTCTTTGTATGTTCTTCTTGCAATTGATTTCTAGTTTCATGCCATTGTGATCTGAGAAGATGCTTGATATAATTTCAATCTTCTTGAACTTGTAGAGACTTAGTTTGTGCCCAAACATGTGCTCTATGTTTGAGAATGTCCCATGTCCACTTGAGAAGAATTTGAATTCTGTAGTTTTGGGGTGTAGTTCTCTGTAGATATCTATTAAATCCATTTGGTCTAGTAATTCATTTAGAGTCTCTGTTTCCTTGCCAATTTTTTGTCTAGAGGATCTATCCAGCAATGTCAGTGGGGTGTTGAAGTCCCCTGCTATGATTGTATTGCTATAGATTTCTCCTTTGAAGTCCTCCAGAAGTTTTTTAATATATTTCGGTGCTCCTATATTGGGTGCATATATGTTTATCAAGGTTATATCTTCCTGTTGTATAGATCCTTTCAATATTATGTAGTGGCGTTCTTTGTCTCTAATTATGGCCTTCATTCTGAAATCTATTTCATCAGATATGAGTATTGCTACCCCAGCTTTTTTTTCTTTTCCGTTTGCTTGGAAGATTTTTTTCCATCCCTTCACTTTCAACCTATGTGAGTCTTTTGTTGTGAGATGGTTCTCTTGTAAACAGCATATAGATGAGTCATGCTTTCTTATCCAATCAGCTACTCTGTGTCTTTTTATGGGAGCATTCAGTCCATTTACATTTAAGGTGATTATTGATATGTACTTATTTATTGCCATTTTTGTTTAGTGTGGTTTTATTTTTCTTCCTATTCCTCCTGGTAATTACAGCAGTCCTTTTAACATTTGTTGCAGTGCTGGTTTAGTGCTAATGTATTCCCTTAGCCTATTTTTGCCTGGGAAGCTCTTTATTTGACCTTCTATTTTGAATGATAGCCTTGCTGGGTAGAGTTGTCTTGGATTCAGATCCTTGTTTTTCATGACCTTGATTACTTCATGCCATTCCCTTCTGGCCTGTAGTGTTTCTTGTGAGAAGTCAGCTGAGAGCCTTATGGGGTTTCCTTTGTAGGTAACCTGGTGCTTATCTCTTGCTGCTTTTAGGATTCTTTCTTTGTCTTTAATTTTTGGCACTTTGATTACTATGTGTCTTGGTGGGCCTGTTTGGGTTCTTCTTGCTTTGGGCTCTCTGTGCTTCTTGAACTTGAATG
The DNA here is from genome assembly GCF_014108415.1 of Molossus molossus. NCBI lineage: Eukaryota > Metazoa > Chordata > Mammalia > Chiroptera > Molossidae > Molossus > Molossus molossus. The sequence continues at coordinate 12,707 of NW_023425398.1, read as the reverse complement.
CATCCTTCCTTCACCAAATTAGGGAAGTTTTCTGTCACTATTTCTTTCAATATATTCTCTAACCCTTGCTTATTTTCTTCTTCTTCAGGGACTCCTATGATGCTAATATTAGTCTGTTTCCAGTTGTTCCACAGTTCTCTTAAGCTGTCTTCCTGTTTTTTAATCGTTTTTTCCTTTTGGTTTTCTGATTGGTTGATTTCTACCCTGTCTTCTAATTCACTGATCCGGTCCTCAGCTTTCCCTTCTCTGCTTTTTAGACCTTCCAATGTGTTTTTTATTTCTGATATGTCATTCTTCATTTATTCCTGTTGGTTTTTCATTTCCAACTGGTTTATTTTCAACATTTCTATGTCTTTACTCATGGTGCTCATGTCCTTACACATGCTGTTGAGCGTCCGCAACATCATGGCTCTAAATTCTAGTTCTGTTAACTTGCTTAACTGCACCTCATTTATTTCATCTTCTGTAGAGGTCTCATGTTCTTTCATTTGGCTTTTGTTTCTGCTTTTCACCATTTTGGCTATCACAGTGGTCTTTGGAGTCTGCCAAATTTTCCTTCTGGGTGTTGGTGTTCTGCTGTTTGTGGTTCCCTCTCCTGGGCTTAGATGAGCCAGGAAGGACCCACTTTAAACCCCAACTTCAAGTCTTAGCTTTTCTGGTTATTGTTGCTCACCAAGGGAATGGTAGTTATCCTCTAGCTTTTTTTTTTTTTTTTTTTTTTTTGCCTGGAGGCTATTAGTAGAGGTCACCTGAAGACCCCTGGTTTCTGAGTTGCCTGAAAAGCCCCCTCAGGTACTCAGTGTAAGAGGATTTCCCGAGGTTGGGGCAGCTACTGATTGTTAATGGGCCTCAATTAGCATTTCTATGGCCACCAGGTGGGATTGAATCTCTGAGGGAGGGGCCTCCGCCTCGCCTCTCCCCAAGGCCCTGGGAAGGAGTAAAATGACCACAGTCCTGCGTGGCTGCACTCAGCGAAATCTCTTAGCACCCTCCAAAACCCGAGTGTCCCCACACAGTTCCAGTACAGTCTGCCTTCCCTCTGCTGAAGCCCAAGGTGAGTGGCTGCTGCCAATTTAGCCTCTGACTTGACTCTGCATCGTGGCTCCGCCTTGGACTTTTAACCCGAGAGCACTGCTTCCAGCCAAGGGCGGCCACGGTTGTGGCACCAGCAGAGGGTTTTGCACTCAGCAGAAGCCCCAGGACTGAGCCGCGGTAGTGGGACACTGCCAGGGTGGCAGCACCTTCCAGCAGAGTCCCATGGCCCCGTGTGTCTGTGTGGCACCAGCCGAGGGCTTAGCACGTGGCCTGCAACTTTCCTATTGAGAAATCAGCTAACAGTCTAATGGGAGCTCCCTTGTAGTTACCTTTCTGTCCCTCTCTTACTTCCTTTAAGATTCTTTCTTTGTCTTCAATGTTTGCCTTTATTTTTTTCAGGAAAAATGTCTTTTTTTAAATTAATTAATTTATTTTTGTTACAGATGTTTCTCCTTTTTCCCCTACTGATTCCCCCCTCTCTGCCCCTCCCCACCCTGTCCCTAGTTTTGTTGTCCATAACCTTTGTTAATGCATACATGCTTATAAGTTCTGTGGTTTATCTCTCCCCCACCACCCCCTGTTCTGGAGATTGCCATTTTTATTATGATGTGTCTACCTGTGGGTCTTCTGGGGTTCATCTTGCTTGAGACTCTCTGTGTTTCCTGGACTTGTGTGACTTTTTCCTTCACCAGTTTAGGGAAGTTTTCTGTCATTATTTCTTCAAACAGGTTCTCTAATTCTTTCTCTGATTCTTCTCCTTCCTGTACCCCTATAATGCAAATATTGTTACGTTTTGTGTTGTCCCACAGCTTCCTTAAACCGTCTTCCTGCTTTTTAATTTGTTTTTTCCCTCTGCTGCTCTATTTGAGTGTTCTTCTCTAACTTGTCTTCTAAGTCACTGATTCGGTGTTCCGCTTCTTCTAATCTACTATTAAACCCTTCTATGGTATTTTTCATAACAGCTATGTCATTCTTTATCTCCTCTTCATTTTTATGCATAGCTTCTACCTCTTTTTTTAAGCTGAAGTAGTTTCCAGTGAGCTCTTTATAATTCTTATCAAGTTACTTGTAGTTCTCACCAAATTGTTTGAGCACCCTTAAAATCATTGCTTCGAATTCTTTATCTGACAAGTTGCTGGCTTCCTTTTCCTGTAGTTCCTTTTCTGGTGATTCCTCTTTTTCTTTCCTTTGGGTGCTGTTTCTTTGTCTCTCCATTTTAACTGTCTGGTAGCTCTAGACCCACTGAGAGATGTTTGGATGTGTAGGCAGCTCACTGTATATCAAATAAGGCTACGGTGCCTCCCAGACTTTTTTGTTGCGTGTCGTCTCTTGCCTGCTGTGGATCCTGGAGGATTGACTACTGGGGGCTGGTACTGGTGTGTCCTCGTATGTGCTGGTGCTGGATCATGTGGGCTCCTGTGAAGCTATGTTCCCAGCTGATGGCTGGCGCTACCTGTACAGCTTAGGCCCTGTTGGAGCCTTGGTCCCTGCATGTTCTGTGGGCAACTGAATCCCACAGTCCCTTTGGAGACCTGACTCCACACTTATCTTGTGGGAATCTCGGTGCACAGACCTCTCTGGTGCCCCAGCACCCTGCAGGTCCCTCAAGCAGCTGGATTGCTCAGTCCCTTTGGAGACTAGCTTCCACGTCTATCTTGTGGGCAGCTGGGTCACACAGGGCTCTCTGGTGCTTCCGCACCCTGCAGGTCTCACAGGCAACTGGATTGCACTGGTCCCTCTTAGGCTCCAGCTTCCCACTGCTCTTGTAGGCTGCTGGGTACCATAGGCCTCTGTGGAAACCCAGGTCCCACTGCTGGAAGCTAGGGAGTGCTGTTGCCCCATGGGGCTCAATGCCTGCTGCCTTTCATGTAGTTTTTGGGGATGGTTCTCAGCTGCTGGTCTGTGCTTCTGTTGCCTGGGAATTGATTCTGCTCCTGAGCCTCTGTTGCTGGGGGTATATCTCAACTCTGATCAGGCTGCTACTGTGGGGGATGGTGCTGTCTGTGGCTTCTGCAACCGGCATCTTGGCAGCTCCACTACTGTGTACTGGTCTGTGTTGACACAGAGTGTCCACTGGTCCCATGGTGCCAGGTGAAATGATGGACTCAGGTTGCTGGACCCTAGCTGCTCCCACTGCCTCCTTTCAGGGAAGACCCAGGATCTTCCAAAATGGTGGGACCTCCCCGCAGCACTGGGAGAAGCGCCATGGAGAGCTGCTTACCGCAGTAGTTGGCTGCTCCCGTCCACAGCACAGGAACCTTCTGCTCCACATCTCTGCACTGCTCGGGTTTGGTCATCCACCTTCATGTCCACTCACACTCTCTCACACACTTGGTCACTCTCTCATACACTCACCCTCCCTCTGGTCCTGCCCGCCACCATCTTTTCTGATGCAAAAACCCTTGCTTCTATTCTTGCCCCTCCATTCTATACACATAGGAAGGTTGAGTTTTTTTAAATGTGAAGAATGTTTCTTCCCTGTCTAAAGCTCATGATTCTGCACTCAGATTACACAGCAAATGTTATCCTTGTGTTGTTCACTTATTCTCTCCCAGTGATCCTGCCACATGTTCCTTGGGAGAAACTGTTCCTTTTTAATTGAAAACCTCACCCTGATCAGTTCATAGGACTTCCTTCTGGTCATTCAGACCTCAACTTACCTGCCATCTCAAAGTGGCCATTTCTGACCACACTCTGCCATGTTTGCTTATTGTGTCTCTCATTTTTTAAAATTATCCTTATTGTTGAACGTATTACAGATGTCCCTCCTTATTCTCCTATTGACCCCCTTCTCCCTGTTCCCGCCTTCCTCCTGCCTTCCACACACTATTGTCTGTGTCCATTGGTTATGCATATATGCATATAAGTTCTTTGGTTTTTTTCCTCCTGCCCCTCTTTTCTCTTCCATTTAAGGTTTGTCAGTCTAACAACCAATTTGTACTTCTTAATCCCTTCACCTTTTTTCATCCATGCTCCAACTCCCCTCCCATCTGGCAACCTTCAAAACGTTTTCTGTATATATGAGAATGTTTCTGTTCTGTTTGTTGGCTTATTTTAAGATTGATTGTTGCTAAATATGTATTTATTGACAATCTATTGTTCATATTTTTATCTTTTTTATTTTCAAGAAAACTCTTCAACATTTGATATGAGAGTGGTTTGGTGGTGATGAACTCCTTTAGCTTTTTCTTGTCTGAGAAACTTTATATGTACATTTATTCTAAATGATAGCTTTGCAGGACAGAGTAATGTTGTTGTAGGTTCTTGCTTTTCATCACTTTGAATATTTCTTGCCACTCCCTTCTGGCCTGCAAAGTTTGTTTTGAGAAATCAGCTGACTGTCTTATGGGAGCTCCTTTGTAGGTAACGAACTGCTCCTCTCTTGCTGCTATTAAGATTCTCTCTTTGTCTTTTACCTTTAGCATTTTGGTTATGATATGTCTTGGTGTGGGTCTCTCTGGTTTAATCTTGTTTGAGACTCTCTGTGCTTCCTGGACTTGTATGTCTGTTTCCTTCACCAAGTTAAGGAAGTTTTCTGTTATTTTTTCAAATACGTTTGCAATGTCTTGCTCCCTCTCTTCTCCTTCTGGCACCCCCATGATACAAATGTTACTATGCTTGCAGTGGTCCCAGAAGCTCCTTATACTATCCTCATTTTTTAAATTCTTTTTTTCTTTTTGCTTTTCTGATTGGGTGTTTTTTGCTTCCTTATATTCAAATCGATGGTTTGTTCCTTGGCTTCACCTACTCTACTATTTATTCCTTGTAAATTGTTCTTTATTTCAGTTAGTGCCTCCTTTATTTTTGACTGGCCTATTTTTGTGCTCTTGAGGCCTTCATTAAGTTCATTGAGCATCCTTATAAACAGTGTTTTGACTCCACATCTGTTAGATTGCTTATCTCCATTTCATTTAGTTCTTTCCTGGGGTTTTGTTTCATTCTTTCATTTGGGACATGTTTCTTTGTCTCCTCATTTTGGCTGCCTCCTTGTGTTTGTTTCTATGTGTTACGTAGAGTTGCTATGTCTCCTAGGCTTCACAGGGTTGCCTATGTAGTAGGTGCCTTGTAGGGTCCAGTGGCACAGCATTCCTAATTACCCCAGCTGGGCCCTCGAGGAGCACTCTACACTCAGACTGTATACCCTTCTGCTGGAACTGAGTCTTGATTGTTGTTGGCATATCAATGGGAGGGATGTACTCAGGTTTATCAGCTGCAAAGACTGGTTGTGCCTACTGACCACTGACCTCTGACTACCTTGGAGGATCAGCTATGCTGGGGCCCACCACCCAGAGCAAGACTTACTTCAGCAGGGCTCTGGTACCCAGTGAGTCCCTTCGTTGAGTGTGTCACTTGTAGAGGTGGTTGGGTGGTGGTGCTTAACATGGTCTGAAGCTGTTCACTCAGTGTACTGGCTCTGGGGCAAGGTAAGCATCTGCCTGTGTTCTACCCAGGGCCACCAAGCATAACTACAAAGCAATTTGCTGATGGTTGCTTCTTGTCTTGAGCTTAGAGGTTCCCAGGCAAAGCCAAGCTGTGAACCAAGGTTGGCTGCTTCTAGTGCCGGGCCTGGGGACACATAGTGAGAGGTATGGAGCTCACTGAGACCAGATGTTGCTCTTTTGAGATAATTTAGGAAAATCTGAAACAGAAACCAAAACAGGCCATTCCTGTGGTAAATACACTGGAAACAGCTTTGGTGGGCCTGAAATTTGGGTGGAGCAAGACCTCAGAGAATCACCAGTGTGGGGAAAACAGTCTGAGCCAGGTTGCTGGAGTCTCAGATATGGTGCCCATATGCTGGTCTTGTTGGGGAAAGGCTCATCAAAGGAACAAAGGCCTCCCCTAGCATGTCTGTCTGGGAAAAAGCTGCGTCTTCATTCATTTCCCCAGTGCCAAACAATTCAGTTCTTCCCTGTATGTCTCTGGTGCCTTTCAAGCTGCCTGTCCCATGCTGAAGCCTGGAGGGTGTGAGTCTGAGTAAGTCCATGCGGATCTCAACCTGTGGGTCGCGACCCCTTTGTGGGTCAAATGACCCTTTCACAGGGGTCGCCTAAGACCATCAGAAAACACATATTTCCAATGAGCTTAGGAACCGAGACACTGCTCCTCTATCCATCTCCAGGTAAGTCTGCCCACATGCAGATATGCCCACACACAACATGAAGAACTGTATCAAAGGGTCACTGCATTAGGAAGGTTAAGAGGAACTGTCTGGGGCTCCATCAGCCTCAGCCTCCCTAAGAGGCCTGAAACACCAATCAAAAGGGTTATATGCACCCCTATGTTCATAAGAGTGCTATTGACAATAGCTAAGATCTGGAAATAGTCCAAGTGTCCATCATCCATCAATAGATGAGTAGATAAAAAAGCTGTGGTACACATACACAATAGAACACTATGCAGGTGTAAGAAAGAAAGATCTTGTATCCTTTGAGATGACTTGGAGGGACCTGGAGAATATCATATTATGTGAAATAAGCCAGTAAAAAGAAAAAATGACAAGTATCACATGATCTCACTTATTTGTGGACTCTAATGAACAAAATAAGCTGACGAACAAAATAGATCAAGAGACATGGAAGTGGGAACAGACTGAAAACCTCAGAGGGAAGGGGTTAAAAGGTGAGAAAAGATAAACCAAAGAACATATATGCATAACCAATATGCATAACCAGTGAACACAGACAATAGTGTGGTGAAGGCAGAGGTGAGGGGGGGAGGGTGGGGGGTGGGAAGGAGGATGTCAGTGTGGGAAAGAAAGAGGGACATCTGTAATAATTTCAACAATAAATATAAATTTAAAATAAAAAATAAATAAAGTAAAATGAAATACAGGGCCAATAAAAAATTATCTCATAAGGTTGTTGGGAGAATTCAATGAAAATCATATATATGCAATGCCTCACACAGAAAATGTTCGGAATTTTGTCTCTTCTTAGAATCTTAGATCAATAAAATGTGTAATGTTTTTTCATATCATTCCGTGATTTAAACATCTGAATTACTAAAAGCATGAGAAAAACTAAGGCATAACAAGTTTTTCCTGCATAATAGTGTTCAAGTGTACTTAAAAGTTTTGAAGGACACTGTCCTGTGTATATTAGAAAAATAATTTTACCATGAAATCTGAATTATATGAGGTTGAAACCGTATTTGAAAAAGGACTATCTTCAACTACCATTTACTTATTTTACTTGTCATTATATTCCATTTGAGTCAGAATAACCTTTATTTCAAATTATCATTTTTGTTATATGAAAATGTAAAAATTCAGTGAAACAAGAAATATGGAATATTTTTCTTGGCTTTCACATTTGTTTATTTTTATGTGCAATCTCTTTTTCAATAAATTTACAACCTCGCCCCCATTTCCATTCTCATGATACAAGTGCTAAGTGGCAGAAAGATCTGGAGCAGTGGTTCTCAACCTTCCTAATGCTGCAACCCTTTAATACAGTTCCTCATGTTCTGGCAACCCCCAACCATAAAATTATTTTTGTTGCTACTTCACAACTGTAATTTTGCTACTGTTATGACTCACCACTGGAAATATATGTTTTCCAATGGTCTTAGGCGAACCCTGTGAAAGGGCCATTCAACCCCCAAAGGGGTCAACACACAGGTTGAGAACTACTGATCTGGAGTAAATACATGGGGAAGAAAAGGGCAAAGCTATAAACTTAAGTCACGTTTGACACATTCTATGAGGATAAGGTAAGCATCTGGGAAATAAAATAGAGTAAGATACTGTAATTAAAAGTTTTTAGTTAAAGTTTTAAAAATAATCTTTGTAGCCAAGGCCAGTTTAGCTCAGCGGTTAGAGTGTCAGCCTGCGGTCCAGAGAGGCCCGGGTTCAGTTCCTGCTAAGGGCACGTACCTCAGTTGCAGTTTGTCCCCGGCCCTGGTTGGGTTGTGTGGGAGGCAGCCACTCAATGTGTCCCTTTCATGTCGTTTCTCTCTCTCTTCCTCTCTCTCCCTCCAACTCTGTCTGAACAAAAAGTGGAAAAATGTCCTTGGATGAAGATACAAATAAAAAAATTAAAAAAAAATAATCTTGGTATTTTGCTCCATGTTTAAGGATGTACACAAACTCAATGTAATTGAAAGTTCCCTTTGTGCCAATAGTCTCTATGCAGTTCATCTACTTTCTCATCTGTAAACTGATCTCCCATTGTTGGCAGCAGTTCAGATAATCTTCCTAAATTGTACCTGTTGCTTCTTCATCCAAGCAAGCAAAAGTATTTCTAATGACATCTTTTGGATCTGTGCCATTTAATTTTTCACCAAACACTACCAAGAGACAGATAAAATTTGTGGGCCCTGGGGCCTCATTCCTCATAACATCGAGGTATGCATCAGCTAGATACTTCCTTAGGAAAGCAAGCATAGAAGATGGCTGCAGGCAGAACCTGAGGGAGGGAGGGTGAGTGTGTGAGAGAGTGTGAGAGGACATGAAGGTGGACTACCAAACCAAAGCAGTGCAAAGACACTGGGCAGAAAGTTCCTGTGTGGTGGACGGGAGCAGCCTGCTACCTCAGTAAGCGGCCATTCAGGGCACTTCTCCCTGCACCACAGGGAGGTGCAACAACTTTGGAAGATCCCAGGTCTTCCCTGGGAGGAGTCAGTGGGAGCAGCTAGGGCCCAGCAACCTTAGCCCACCAGCCCCCCTGGCACCATTAGAGCAGTGGACACTGTGTCAACACAGACCAGCGCACAGTAGTGGAACTTCCAAGGTGCTGGTTGCAGAAGCCACAGACATCATGGGGCCCAGGACCAACCCCATAGTAGCAGCACAATCAGAGTAGAGATAGAGCTCCAGTAACAGAGGCTGGGGAACAGACATCCATCCCCAGGCAACAGAAGAACAGACCAGCAGCTGAGAACTATCCCCAAAAACTACAGCAAAAGCTGAGCAGGAGTTGAGCCCCACTGGGTAGCACCACTCCCCAGCCTCCAGCAACGGGAACTGGGACTCCACAGAGGCCTGTGCTACCCAGTAGCTCACAAGTGCAGTGGGAAGCCAGAGCCAGAGAACGACTGGTGCAATCCAGCTGCCCATCCTTAGGAACTGAGGGGTGTGGAGGCAGCAGAGAGGCCTGTGTGACCCAGCAGAGACTGTGCAATCTAGTTACCTGCAGGACCTACAGGCTGATGAAACACCAGAGAGGCCTGTGTGACCCAACAGGGACTTTGCCATCCAGTTACTCGCAGAATCTGTGGGGTGCTGAAGCACCAGAAAGGACTGTGCAATTCAGCAGGGACTGTGTGATCTAGTTACCCACGGGGACTGTGGGGTGCTGAAGCACCAGAGAGGCCTGCGCGACCCAGCAGGGACTGTGCCATCCAGTTACCTGCAGGACCTGTGGGGTGCCGAAACACCAGAGAGGCCTGTGCCACCCACCAACCCATAACACAGGCATAGAGTGCAGTACCCAAAGGGACTGTGAGATCCAGTTACCAGCAGGACCTGCAGGGTGCAGGGGCACCAGAAAGGCCTGTGCAACCCAGCTGTGTACACGATAGGCATAGAAGATGTGAAAATTAAGGTGGAAAATATAAGCTATGCAGACGATCTCCCAGGACCAAACAGGAATTACAACTAAAATAAAGACAAATCCTGAGAAAAAAAGGAACAGAAAAGTAGCAGGACAAGACCATATAACGAGTGACACTGGTAGGATCTGCAGAGGCGCCAGAGGATGACAGGCTGGGAGCCCACAAATGGCAGCCGTATTAGCTGTGAGCAGCGCCCTTGGAAAATAAAGACCAAGACCGCTCCACAGTACAGAGATACAGGACAGAGCACTAAAATAGCCAAAGCAACTACCCTGGAGTCTATGGCAGAGGGAGGGCAGACTGGGCTAGAATTCTGTGGGGACACCCAGGATTTAGAGGGCACTCAGAGTTTTTGCTGAGTTGCAACCACAAAGGATGGTGGGCAGGGTACTTCTTACCCCAGCTGTGGGGAAAAGAAGCAGCCCCCACCCTCGGACAGTCAGCCTTTCCCAGGTGAGGCAAAGAAATGAAAATTGACGCTCATTAACAACCAGCATCTATCCGAACCTCTGGAAATCCTCTTAGGCAGAACACCAGGGCTATATTCCAAGGCACTGAGTAACTGAGAATACTAGACACCAGGACAAAGCTAGAGGATAATTGAACCTTTCCTGAGCTTGCAAATCTACCCAGGAAAGTAAGACTTGACAGTGGTATTTAACGTGGGCCCACCCAGGCTCATCCGAACCCAGCAGTGGAAGCCACAAACAGCAGAACACTCACACCCACAGGAAAAAAATTTGGCAGGCTCAGAAAACCAATGAGATAGCCAAGATGATGAAACAAAGAAACAAATCCCAAATGGGAGAACAAGAGAACTCTATCAAAGATGAGATCAATGAAATGCAGCTATCAGAAGTAGAGTTCAGAGCCATGATCTTAAGGAAGCTCAACAGCATGAGTAAGGACATCAACACCATGAATAAATCTATAGAAACATTGAAAACCAACCAAGTGGAAATGAAGAATGACATACCAGAAATTAAGAACACATTGGAAGGTCTAACCTGCAGAGTAGAGGAAGCTGAGGACAGGATCAGTGAATTAGAAGACAGGGTAGAAAAAAAAAAATCAACCAATAAGGAAACCAAAAGGAAAAAAAAAAAACAATTTAAAAACAGGAAGACAGCTTAAGAGAACTGTGGAACAACTCGAAACGTAGTAACATTTGCATCATAGGAGTGCCCAAAGAAGAAGAAAATGGGCAAGGGTTAGAGAGTATATTTTAAGAAATAATGACAGAAAAATTTCCTAACCTGGTGAAGGAAGAAGGCATTCAAGTTCAAGAAGCACAGAGAGCCTCAAGTAAGAAGAACCCAAACATGCCCACAACAAGACATATAGTAATTACAATGGCAAAATGAAAGACAAAGAGAGAATCCTAAAGGCAGCAAGAGATAAGCAACCAGGTTACCTAAAAAGGAAACGCCATAAGGTTTCAGCTGACTTCTCAACAGAAACACTACAGGCCAGAAGGGAATGGCATGAGGTAATCTAGGTCATGAAAAACAAGGATCTGAATCCATTACTACTCTATCCAGCAAGGCTATCATTCAGAACAGAAGGTCAAATAAAGAGCTTTCCAGACCAAAAAAAAAGGCTAAAGGAATATATTGACACCAAACCAGCACTACAAGATATGCTAAAAGACTGCTATAATTAGAAGAAATAAAAGAAAAATATAACCACACTAAACAAAAATGGGAACACACGAGTAAATATTAATTATCACCTTAAAGGTGAATGGTTTCAATGCTTTGATAAAAAGACACAGAGTAGCTGATTGGATCACACAGCATGACTCATATATATGTTGCTTACAAGAAAACTACCTCACAACAAAAGTCTCACAAAGGTTGAAAGTGAAGGGATGCAAAAAAATCTTCCAAGCAAATGAAAGGAAAATAAATCTCCTGTAGCTATACGCATATCTGATAAAAATAGATTTCAAAATGAAGACCATAACTAGAGACAAAGAAGGCCACTACATAATATTGAATTGATCGATCTAACAGGAAGATATAAGCTTGGTAAACATATATGCACCCAATATAGGAGCACCAACATAAATTAAAATATTTTGGAGGACATAAAGGGAGAAATCAACAGCAATACAGTCATAGCAAGGGACTTCAATACCCCCGTTGATATCACTGGATAGATATTCTAGATAAAAATTAACAAGAAATCACAGGACTCTAAATGAAGCACTAGCCCCAAATGGATTTTAATAGATATCTACAATAATTACACTCCAAAACTGCAGAATTCACATTCTTCTCAAGTGCACATGGGACATTCTCAAAGATAAACCACATGTTAGGACACAAACTAAGTCTCTACAAGTTCAAGAAGACTGAAATAATATCAAGCATATTCTCAGATCACAATGGTATGAAACTAGAAATAAATTGCAACAAGAACATGCAAAGACATTTGAAAACATGGAGGCTAAATAGCTTATTATTGAACAATAAATGGATTACCATGGAGATCAAGGAAGAAATTAAAAACTTGCTGGTAACCAATGAAAATTAACACACAACACAAAATCTATGGGATGCAGCAAAAGCAGTTCTGAAAGGGAAGTTCATAGAAATACAGGCCTACCCAAAGACACACACAAAAAATTCTAATGACTATCTAAACTCATAACGTTAAGAACCAGAGAGCAAACAGAAAGAAACCCGCAGAGGCAAGTAGAAGGAAGGAAATAGTAAAGATCAAAGCAGAAATAAATGACATGGAGACCAAAAAAAAAACAATTCAAAAAATCAATGAAACAAAGAGCTGGTTCATTGAAAGATAAGATTGATGGACCCTTAGTGAGACTCACCAAGAAACAAGAGAGAGAACTCAAATACACAAAATCTGAAATGAAAGAGGAGAAATCATAAGTGACTCCACAGAAATACAAAGGATCGTGAAGAAATATTATGAACAATTATATGACAACAAATTCGACAATCCAAGCGAATTGGACAAATTTCTAGAAACACATAGTCTCCCAAAACTGATCTGGGTAGAGGTAGAAATTTGAACAGACCAATAACAACAAAGGAAATTGAAGATGTAATGAAGACTCTCCCAGCATACAAAGGCCCAGCCTGGATAGC
>NW_023425397.1:0-41080 GCF_014108415.1 Molossus molossus | reverse complement strand
AAAGTAGAGTCAGAATATAGACGAAGGGAGTTTGGGAAGTGACAGAAGGAGGGAAGGAAATAGCAAAAAGGAAAACCAGCCAGGGAGAAAACCCCCCACCTAGTGGCTCTCCACAGCCTTCTGCCTCTGACTAACTGGGTATCTGCCCATCTGCCTGCCTCTGGTGTGTCTCCACCTGACCTCTGTGCACCCACCAGGCCTCACTGGGCCTCGTGAACAGAGTTGTTTCCATCTGTGATGTCTCTCCCCGTCAGACTGACACAGGAGGAGCTGCCATCTTAGGCTGAGCTCATGTTTTAAATTGTTTTGGAGTATTTATTGTTTTGATGAGGGGTAGGAATGTAGGTGGCTAAGGGGTTAGGACAGGAGAGCCCTACGCCTGTTTGTAATTAGAAGGCAACATGTCAGAGGATAAATTTGTGGAGCCTTATTTGCCTCCATTAATTTTATTGCCATATTTGGGGCTATAATGAATATGTAGTAAAGCGCACATAATTTAAGTGTGCATAATTTGAGTTTTGACATAGGTATACACCCATGAAAACATCACGACAATCAAGGCAGTGAACATAGGATGTCTTCATGACCTGTTGGAATCAATTCCTCCTACCCCTCTCCATACCACTAATCTTCAGGTCACTAAAAATTAGTTTGCTTATTCTAAAATTGACTATAAATAAAAGCATACAGGACTTGCGGAGGAAGATGGTGGCTGGCAGGACCAGAGGGAGGGTGAATGTGTGAGAGAGTGTGAGTGAACGTGAAAGTGGATGACCAAACTCGTGCAGTGCAGAAAGGCAGAGCAAAAGGTTCCTATGCTGTGGACAGGAGCAGCCGGCTTCGGTGGGAAGCGGCTCTTCAGGGCACTTCCCTGCATCATGGGGAGGTCCCACCATTTTGGAAGATCCCAGGTCTTCCCTGGGAGGAGGCAGTGGGAATGTCTAGGGCCCAGTAACATGAGCCCACTAATGTACCTGGCACAATCAGACCAGTTGACACTCTGTGTCAACACAGACTGGTGCACAGTAGTGGAGCTGCCAAGGTGCTGGTCACGGAAACTGCAGACAGCCTGGAGCCCAGCACCATGCACCACAGTAGCAGCCAGATCTGAGTCAAGATATACCCCCAGCAACAGAGGATGGGGAACAGACATCCATCCCCAGGCAACGAAAGCACAGACCAGATGATGAGAGCCATCCCCAAAAACTACAGCAAAAGCTGAGCAGGAGTTGAGCCAAGGGGCAGCAGCACTCCCCAGCCACCAGCAGTGGAACCTGGGGCTCCACAGAGGCCTGTGCAGTCCAGCAACCCACAAGAGCAGTGGGAAACCAGAGCCCAAGAAAGAATGGTGTAATCCAGCTGCCTGCCAGTGGGAATTGCAGGGTGCAGGGGCACCAGAGAGGCCTGTGTGACCCAGCAGGGACTGTGCGATCTAGTTACCCATGGGACCTGTGGGGAGCTGAAGCACCAGAGAGGCCTGTGTGACCCAGCAGGGACTGTGCCATTCAATTACATGCAGGACCTGCGGGGTGCTGAAGCACCAGAGAGGCCTGTGCAACCCAGCAGGGACTGCGAGATCTAGTTACCCATGGGAACTGTGGGGAGCTGAAGCACCAGGGAGGCCTGTGTGACCCAGCAGGGACTGTGCCACTCAGTTACCCATGGGACATGTGGGGAGCTGAAGCACCAGAGAGGCCTGTGTGACCCAGCAGCCCATAACATTGGCATAGAGCCGGGTCCCCAAAGGGATGTACAATCCAGTTACCCTCAGGACCCACAGGGTGCGGGGGCACCAGAAAGGCCAGTATGACCCAGCTGCACACAAGATAGGCCTAGCGGATGTGAAAATGGAGGCGGAGTGAATAGGAGCTCACAGAGGATCTCCCTGGACCAAATGGGAATTACAACTAAAATAAAGACAAATCCTTGGAAAAAAGCAACAGAAAAGCAGCAGGTCAGGACCATATAACCAGGGACACTGGTAGGATCTACGGAGGTGCAAGAGGGTGATGGGCTGGGACCCCATGGACAGCAGCAGTCTTAGCTGTGAGCAGTGCCTTTGGGGAACAATGACCAAGCCTGCTCCACAGGTCTGAGAGCCCAGACAGAGAGCTAAAATAGCCACAGCCACTCACCTGGGGGCTACAGCAGAGGGAGGGCAGATTGGGCTGGAACTCTGTGAGGAAAACCAGGATTTGGAGGGCACTCAGTTTTTCCTGAGTTGCAGCTACACAGGACGGTGGCCAGTGTGCTCCTTCCCAGAGCTGTGGGGAAAAGCAGCAGTTCCCTTTTTTGGAGATTCAGCCTTTACCAGGTGAGGCAAAGAAATGAAAACTGAGCTTCATTAACAACCAGCATCTATCCTACTCTCTGGAAATACTCTTATGCAGAACACCAGGGCTAAATTCCAAGGCACTGAGTAACTGAAACTACTAGCCTCCAGAAAACAGGTAGAGGATATCTGAATCTTTTGTGGACTTGCAAATCTACCCAGGAAAATAAGACTTGACAGTGGTGTTTAACGTGGGCCCACCCAGGATCATCCAAACCCAGTAGAGAGAGCCACAAAAAACAGATCACCTACACCCACAGGGAAAATTTGGCATGCCCCAAAACCCACTGAGATAGCCGAAATGGTGAAACAAAGAAACAAATCTCAAATTAAAGAACAAGAGAACTCTATTGAAGATGAGATCAATGAAATGCTGTTAAACAAATTATCAGAGGTAGAGTTCAGAGCCATGATCTTGAGGAAGCTCAACAGCATCTATTGATATGATCATATGGCTTTTATCTTTCATTTTGTTTATGTGGTTTATCACATTTATCGATTTGCAAATATTGTACTAGCCTTCCATCCCTGGGATGAATCCCAGTTGGTCATGGTGAACAATTTTTTTGATGTCTTGCTTGTCTTGCTGGATCAAATTTGCTGGTATTTTGTTCAGGATTTTGGCATCTATGTTCATCAGGGATATTGGCCTGTAGTTTTTTTTTTTTTAGTGTCTCTTTCTGGTTTTGAAATTAAGATTATGCTGGCCTCGTAAAATGAGTTTGGAAGTCTTACTTTTTTTTTTGTTAATATCTTGAAATAGTTTGAGGAGAATGGGTGTTAGTTCTTCTTTGAATGTTTGGTAAAACTCCCACGTGAAGCCGTCTGGGACTGGGCTTTTGTTTGCTAGGAGAGTGTTGATTGCATCTTCAATTTTTTCTGTTGTTATTGGTCTGTTCAAGTTTTCTATCTCTTCCTGGTTCAGTTTTGGGAGACTATGTGTTTCTAGATGTTTGCCCATTCCGTTTAGATTGTTGAACTTGTTGCCATATAATTGTTCATAATATTTATTAACAATCCTTATATTTCTGTGGTGTCAGTTCTTACTTCTCTTTCATTTCTGATTTTGTGCATTTGGGTTCTCTCTCTTTGTTTCTTGGTGAGTCTAGCTAAGGGTCCATCAATCTTGTTTATTTTTTCAAAGAACCAGCTCTTTGTTTCATTGATCCTTTGAATTGTTTTTTTTTTTTTTTTTGGTCTCCATGTCATTTATTTCTGCTCTGATCTTTATTATTTCCTTCCTTCTACTTGCTCTGTGGTTTTCTTTTTGTTTGCTTTCTAGTTTTTTTTTTTTTTTTTTAAGTTGTGAGGTTAAATAGTCTATTAGAAATTTTTCTTGTTTCTTGTGGTGGGCCTATGGTGCTATGAACTTCCCTCTCAGAACTGCTTTCGCTGCACCCCATAGATTTTTGTGTTGTTCTGTGTTCATTTTCATTGCTTTCTAGGAAGTTTTTAATTTCTTCCTTGATCTCCAAGGTAACCCATTCATTGTTCAATAACATGCTATTTAGCCTCCATGTTTTCAAATTCTTTCCATGTTCTTGTTGCAATTGATTTCTTGTTGCAAGCCATTGTGATCTGAGAAGATGCTTGATATAATTGCAATCTTCTTGAACTTGTAGAGACTTAGTTTGTGCCCTAACATGTGGTATATCTTTGAGAATGTCCCATGTGCACTTGAGAAGAATGTGAATTCTGAAGTTTTGGGGTATAATTCTCTGTAGATATCTATTAAATCCATTTGATCTAGCACTTCAGTTGGTGTTATCTCTCATAGATGATTCTATCTCTCCCTCTCACTTCATCTCTCTCTAAAATCAATAAAGGGAAAAACATTTAAAAAATAAAAGAAAGAAAGAAAATCTCATAATAATTCTGACCCAGTGCTATTTCTCTTGGACACATTGATCCTTAATCCTCAGGACAGCCCCATGAACTAGGGTTATTATATCCATTATTCAGCTCATGAAGCCAAGGCACAGAGGTTAGATGACATGTCCACAGTCACATTCCAGTTAATGATGGACATGGAAATCCACAAGGACAAAAAAAGGACAGAGCTGGAAACCTCCCAGATGTGGGGCCTGAGAGCCTGGGAGGTGCCTTGAAACCAGAGGACTTTCCAGACAGGGAGGAGGAAGAGGGAGCAGAGTCAGTCCTAAGTGTTGTGGTGGTTACGCTGCATTTGTTCAAACACTGAAATTAGCACTGAGATTCACCTAATTGTAGCTCAAAATTTTTCCAATTATTTCCACAAACACAGGGTGCAAATTCTTTACCTGTTTTTGGAATTCTACATTGCACTTATACTTGGTATGTTTCACAGTCTCGAAAAGTTAATGTTACAGCATTTATTGGACAGTCCATGGAGTTGAACTAACATTTGCTCAATGCCTGAATTGCAGTGGACATTCTTTCACCTATTTACCTTCACTTAATCTAATAAAGATCGACTGAGATTGATTCTGTTCTTACTCTCATTTCACAGGTGAGGATACTGCGATTTCTAGAGTATATTTTGCAAAGTAAGTGGTGGACCTGGGATTCAAATCCACTGTTTTTGGAAACCAAAATCTTGGTTTTATTTTCTATCTTGTGGTTTAATATACACATGACTATCCTAAAGTGGTTTGTCATATGCACCAATTTTTAAAAATAAAATAAAAAGAATTAGAAAATATCAGAGTGTATTCTACGTTGAAAAGTTAAATATTGTTTCATGAAGATTGCGTTTCAGTTATGTTCCTTGTTTATATAGGGGTGTTCATGTGTGCACACTCGTCTAGTTATTAAAATAGTAAGAGATACTTTGGTTGTGCCTGGAAGTGGACATAGCCAGGAACCTGAGAATGAAACTCAGTGGCTCCAACAATGGACAAAACTGGATCTAGCACTGTGTGGATGAAAATATACAGGATGCATAAGAAGGATGAATCCCAAAACCAGGACTTTGGGAGAAACAGTTGCATTTTCTATCTAAATCCCAAGCTCTGTTTAGAAAATGTTAATTTTCTTGAAAACTTTTGTTGTTGTGGACTTTGACACAAAACATATATTTTACCCAATGGATATATCTCTGAAAAAGTGAGTGGACTTGCATTTTAACATCAAAAGTATTTCAATATCCACATCATTAATGTGAGATTCAATAGTATAAACATTAGAAAGTAAAGACTCTTTTGGAAAAACACTTAATCTGTTTCGTAAGTGGAGAGTTTGTCTGTTGTAGGACTTTCTTATTATGGAAAATGGACAAGCTATGATTCAGCACAATGAAAAGGAGAATAAAGGTAGCCCTAGCAGTGACATGTGTTTGTTATGGACTAGAATTCACAGTACTTAGTGACTCAAATTCTTTTGCTAAGCCTGCTTCTTCCTTTAATAGAGGATCAACTTACAAAGGGAAATAATTATTATGTTATGTAATACTTTAACACAAATCTCCTCCTTATAAGCAATTTTGTCCACCTTTCAAATAGGAGGTACCCAATGTCCTGTTGAGACTGGGCCAAACATTGTCATGAAAAATTGCTCCAGCTTGCAGATATGTAGAATATATTTTCAGTCTCATGTGACATAATAGTTTAACGGAAGTTGTCAAGCTGCAGCATGAAGCTTAGGGGAAAAACCTTGAAAAAAATTGTAAGTTTAAGCCATACCTCTACATTCCAACACCCAGCCAAATTTCATCTCAGATAAACATCATCCCAACCGTTGAAAAAACTCATATCTCATAAGACGAAAATTAGGCATAGAAATGAAACATGCTCATTGGGAAATCTCATCTATGAGCTATCTTCTTGTGGGTTCTTGATATCTTGTATCACACATTTCCTCCTCATTGGCACAAGAAAAGTTCCCAGAAAGACTGACCTAGGCATGCCTAAAAGTTTACCATCAAGAAAAATGACTAGACCCAGAGATTCCCCCCCCCCAAAAAAAAATTCAGCTTAAACTATATATAGGGTAGAGTAAAAGTAGGTTTACATTTAAAGTAGGTTTACATTTGGGAGTAAGGGAAACACAGTTTACTGCTACATTATTATTTATTAATTACTGTATTGTTATTGATACAAAAAATTGTAACCTACTTTTGCCCCACCCTGGATAAATCATTAGCAACCCAGCTCTAACAAAATCACAAGGTGGTTAGTGAGAAAAGCACTAACAAGGGGAAGTAACATAGAGACAACCCAGGCCAAGAAGGGCAGACTACACACATCTACCTGTTCTTTAGGCTTGAGTGCACAGTATAACTCAACACGTCGTCTTTTTTCACAGTCCCCTTTTTAAGTTTTTCCACAAAATCCATCAGATCAAGCTTGTTCATGATGCTTCAAAATAAAGTCATCAAGAGAAAAACATGTAATATGTCTCAAAAAAATGGAACCCTTAACAATTTGACTAGAAAAACTAATGTGGAAAAAAACCACAGCATTGATACAGAGTGCAAAAACAATCTGAATTCTGCAAATATACCAGTGAATAGTATAAAAAGATAATAATAAAAAAATTGAAAAATCTGATTAAGGTTATCCTCTCTTACAAACAGTGTCTTGCAGCAGTGTTTAGCTTCTGCATCTATGTCAGTTCTCAATTCTGTGAATACAAAGAGAGGCCAATGCATGTCAACCTGTTTCTCACAAGAACCAACGAGTCCACATGAATCTCTGTGGTCCTGGACACTTTACCTTCCCGGTTCCCTACTGTACATGAGTGGCTTTGTCCGTCTCTAACCATCATCCTCTTCATTTTTTCCAGGCCTTGCCCTCAGGCATGGCAGACAGAGAATCCTAGAGGCCCAAAGTTCTACAGTGACTGTTTGCAAGGGGAGGAGACTAGAGTAACTGCAACATTGGATCCACTTCATGTGAGACAGCAAGAGGAAAATATCGTGAATGTCTCTCACATGTACAAGAACAGGAGGGCAGGATGCCCACATGGCAACAACGAACCAGAGGTAGCAAATTACGGGCAGACGAACTGTGGCCAATGGCTGGGAGAGAAAAGGTTTGCATTCAGCTGAATCCCAGCTCTTTGGTATTTGCTCTGAATGGACAGAGTCCATATTGGAAAGCCTCAGACACTGGAAAGAAGATCCATGACAGGAAGTAGCATCCATGAGAATAAGAATGCTAGATCAAAGCTTGTCTCAGAAGCAATGCCTACAATAAAGAAGATAAAAGGAGAGTGGACAGATGCAAGTCCAACCTGTCCTGCCCTAGCCTAGCCCAAGGAAGGTAGGATTCAAGGAGAAGAACTGAAAGAGAAGAGCCTTGGACTATATCATTCTCCACAAAATGCACTCAAAACTTTCATTTTAGTCTTTCACCTCCTTTATATGATTAAGTGAATTATATTAATGAATGTCTACGAGAAACATTGAGATTATGTTTCTAACATAAGACCTTGGGGAAAGTGAGACTATCACATCTGTCTTGTCCACCAGCACATCTGTGCCCAGAGCTCAGCCATTCAGGTGTTGGTTTAGCTCCCCTACCACTCACTCCATCCAATCCTGTCTTCCTGTTGGGAATCTGACCTCCCTATTGGCTCTCCCCATCCCTTTAAACTGCCTGCATCGTGACATCATTCTCCCACCAAACCAACCACCACCTGGTAGAATCTTGGGGTTCCCATGGAGTTGTATGTAAATAAATCTGAATCATTGCAACTCACCAGTGACCAGTATGACCAGTGACCTCCATACTGGACACATGCACTCTCTGGCTCCAGCCACTGAGACATCCTCATCCCTTGCATCTACTGTTGATATTTCCTCTTCTTCTCTGACCATGTCAGGTAAGGAAAGAAACTTTTAAAAGTTTTTCATTAGATATTTCTTGGCCTCTAAATTTAAGAGTAGAGTCAAAATAGCCTAGACTAGTGGGGGAAATAGTATCTAGAAGTCTGGACACCTAATTTCACTTTTGATTTTGACATTAACTAGCTAAGTGACAATGGATAAGTCATTGACTCACAAAACCTTTTTTTCTCACTTGTTATATTAAGATGTTAGATTAGTTGTTCTCTCTAATCCCTTTCTTTTCTCATGTTGAATTTCAAAGTCCACCCATGTAGAAAATGAAACCAAGACTTCTTGACAGCGTTTCAACTGACACAGAAAACCTCGGTGGTGAAGAAAATGCAACATGTATATACACACCTGCTGTTTCATGTATGATGGTCTCCCAGCACTCATGTTTTTACTTTAGTCTTCTAAACGTAATGCTGCTCAAACAGTAATATTCCCCTTGGAGTTTTCTATCCACCTAGGGGAAAAGAGAGACTAGGGAGAGGATGTAGAGTCCTGGGCTATAGGGAGGCACAAGTATTCAAGTGTAAGACAGTTTAGGCCAACAGCACAGCCCAACAGGCAACAGGAGGGAGGGAACTTATAAGCATGAAAGAGGGGAAGCTATAAGAATGAAGCAGGCGAGCCTGGAGGAGTTCTCAGGAGCAAATAAAAAAAAAAAAAAAAGGTAGTTTGCAATGGAATGTTGAAGGGAACCAAAGATTTTAAGTTGAAGCAAAACCAGAGTCAGGTAAAATCTGCTCAGAGTAGGGCAAAATAAAGTGATGTTGGCAAATGCTTCCATTAATACAGTAGTAAGGAAGGTGAGGCTGGAATAGGGTATTACCAGTCAAAGCAGCATATCAAAACATTCTATTTCAGTTGTCTGTATTTTTCTATTGCCTCTCTGAACACCGATGGTAGGTGACAGTTCTGAATATAAACATTAAAGAAATGTATTTTAGCAATGATGTTTCCTATGAACAAGAGACTAATCAAGGTGGTTATAAAGGGTTGGATGAAACACCGTTTTCAATGTTTCACTTCATTCTGATTTTTACACTCTGTAGATGTTTTGTCTATTAAAAGTAAAACTAAGATTTAAAAAAATTATATATCCTAATTTGATTCAGATTGACTAGTTCCTCTGTGTGGTAAATGTTCCAAGTCAAAGCTGGTTTTCATCTTACAGTTATTTTTTTCCTAACACATAGAGCACAGTGATATAAGCCATGATCTCTTTTTAGGTCTTAGCCACCTAAAGAGAAAGCGAAAGACTCAAGCTTCACAACTCTAATTTCACATTTATCTAAGAACAATTTGTTGAATCTCTTGGGGATTCCTACATTTAATTTATTTCTAACTGGATTCTATTCAAGCGGGTTTTAAGGTTTTGGATAGGACCATTTCCTGAATGTTGACGATGATTACAATCTAGGCTTTAAAATAAATAGATAAACCTTCGTGATAGTTGTTAAGTGTTCTTTCCTCTTTGTTATGTGGTTATATTATTTGAAATATATATATATATTTATATATATATATATATACTAGAAATATATATACCTATACTAGACTTAATATCTGTTCCTTGCTGGGCGATATTGAGGAAAACATGAATGAACACGATAATGGAATTCATTTAGACTGTTATTGCTTTCTGCTTTATATCACTTTGTACTGAAATGTTTTTCTACATATATTGGGGCTTCACGTCCATCCACATTAGTGCAGTTTGTTGCTCTTTAGGCATCTTTTACTGATAGATCTTCTTTCTCCATATGTACTGGTAGGAATTCATTCAAAGTCACCTACTACCATGGGCTGTTGTTTGGTTAAAAATATTTATTAAAATAGAATAGGCAATATTCACTTTTATAGTTTATGTATAAAACAGAACTTCATTTATTATTAATTTATTATGTTTTGTTGCCTACTACATGCCCCAACTTATTTAATGTCTATATATTTCTTTTTATTTTCGTGATATATGTTCATGATTTTCCTCTTTCTCTTCCAGAATTTATATCTTCTCTTATAAAAATCAAATGTAATATATAAACTTATTCATGTAGGAATTATTACTGTTATTATCATTATAATGACTTTATAGATAAGTAGCCTAAAGCTCAGAGAGTTTGATATATATACTTTAGAAAATATTTTTATTGCTTTTTAGAGACAGAGGAAGAAAGGGGGAACTAGAGAGAGACAGCAAGGTCTATCAGCTGCCTCCTACACGCCCCCTATGGGGATCTAGCCTGCAACCTTGACATGTGCCCTACTGGCATTCAAAGCAGGAGACTTTCCTTCCAAGGGACAATACCCAACCAAGTGAGCCACACTGGCCAGGGCATCAGAGAGCTTCAATAATGTTTTCCTTCAAAAAGCACTTCTTCAGACACTCACCCTCTGATAGTGGTTTTCAGATAGAATCAGAAACCAGGCTAGAAGAAAGTAAGAATGACCCTTTCAATGTACTAACTAGACGGAGTTCTATGTGAATTCGAGGGAAGAACATGTGAACTACACAGCAAAACGGGACACTGAGGAGTACAATGGTCCTAGCTGTGCTGTTCTCTCAGAGTGTGAAAGCCGACCTGCATTGGCAGTTCCATTGCTCCCAGCTGGAGGTACTGTAATGGTCAGAGCAGAGTCCTGGCAAGGAGATAAGGAAGCTTAGGTTACGTAACCTGGTAATAATACTAATGGAATGGGAGAACGGAACCTCAGTTTCCTCACTCATAAAATAAGAACGTTAGAACAGAGGTTCTCTTAAGACTCGTGGTACTAAAATGCTTCAATTCCAGGAAAGAGCATACAAATCAATACTAGTGCAGGCTCGAGGGAAAGATAGGGGAGGGAACAGTTGCTTCCAGCCTAGAGAACAATGTAGGAGCCACACCACTTTGGTCTTCTACACATTTCCCCCCAAGCTGGGAGCACAGGCAGTTAATACCAAAGAGTAGCACACTGACCCAGCACGCACAACCACCGTACACTTTGACTTTGACACCTCAGTGAGCATTGGTATGAGAGACTCTGACAACCATAATCTCCAGATAATGCTATTCTTCAAACACAGTGAGAGTTTATCAATATCACTGATTTTTTTCATCATTCTCCTGTTTTCTACAGAAAATTTCCAAAATCCACCTTTGCTCGGAATTTCAAAGCCTCTGCAGCTCTCTCTTCCTGTGGTGAGCAATGCAGCCTCCTTCGCAGGAAGTGTCTGCAATTTCTCCAGAGTCTCTGCTCCACCCCCCGGTGCAGCATGGCTACTGCCCTCAGCCTCTGACACCTCTTTCCAACCACTCATGGGGGGAGCCTCCCTGTACCAACATGCTAGCTCAGCTGTGTGGTCTGGAGAGAGTGTCCAGAGCCAGATCTTCACTTCAGGTGCTTCCAATCCTGGTGTTTTTGAGTGGGTGCTCACAGGAGGCCCTGAACAAAAGTTCCTATCACTCGGTGACTACACTGTGACTGTCACTGACCAGAACAGAGCTGTCTCCTTCATGTCTATGGCATCTCAGTACCATAACACCTCAGATGGCAATAACGTGGCCCCTCTGTATCCATTGCTTTCTGCCAGCCTTGTTCAGGGGGCACCATCTCAGATTCCAAATCAGGGCCATAACCAGCCACTTCCTTACCAGGAGGGAAGTCAGGTCTATTACTATAATCAATGGGCTCTACCCTCTGGAGAACATGGCCCATACCTGCAATCCTATGGCTCTGTGACTGACACAGAGAGCAGGGTCTCTGCCCCTCAACTAGAAATGGTCATGGTGCTAAAGGAGATGCAGCCCACAAATGTGAGACCACCAGCCTCCACCTCTGGGACCTTCCACTCTGTGTCTGCTCAATCCATCACAAAGACAAGTTTTCAAGGTACGTACAAACAGCAAGAACAAAGAAAAATGTCAGTTTTAAAAAATAGGGTCAGCCTGCTGCAGGGAAGTAGTGAGTCCACACATTGGTAGACTTGAAGTCCTGTGACTTTCATAACTACCACCCATAGTCGGTACTCTCAATCTCCATGCTCTGGGAGAGCACCTGATAGAGGTGGGAGGAGAGACATTGTCTGGACGTGTGCGCTACATGTACGAGAACCCTAAGAGCATACCAAGGGATACCACACTTTTCATTTCCCTTCCTCATAGTCCTCCTGTACTACCACAATGCAATGCATTCTGTTCCGTGTTTTATTGCTTTAGTCTCTTTGAAAGGCATTTTAGAACTCTTACTGTGATGGTGCCACTTTTACTTTCACTCACTTCCTTAGTTTACACCTGGATTGAAGACCGTGTGTTCCAAGATCCTATGCAGAGGAAGCAGGCTAAGATTCTGCCCTTGCTAATATATTTCAACAGGAAGAATCCATTCCGTCCACTAGTGTTTGGTGTGAATTGTTCTTCTTATTTAGGAAAGTGGAGAGATTTGAAAGATTCCATATGAGAATGCTAGCCTTGTAAAATATTAAAAAGAAACACACACTTTTACTTTTCATTTGAGTTATAACAATCCCTTGATAAAGACAAAACCATGAGACACTGACATCAAATGACCACCAATGCGAACTAGCACACTTGCCCCCTATCTCCTGTCACAGGGCACTGGTTGTGAGCCTACGAAGTGCTAGTAGAAATGCCTTTCCTGTTTTTGGAGGGCATGATTGCTGCATTGGTGATAGGGGAGCATCTTACCTACCAAGACTGACTCAATTTTTCTGGATTCTTTTGTAGAGACGGAGACTTCCTTGGGATTAGAGACCTCCCTAGGGTTGCAACCTCCAAGCCCAATGTTTTGTCTACTGAAAACCCCAGAATTCCCCAAGCCCTGCAGTAGCAGATATATCCATATACTTGAGACTAACTCACCACCTGAGCTTGGGGATATTTCAATGGCAGCCCCACTCCAGAGTCCCAGTAATCCCCTGGCACTGCCTCTACCTCCAAGCCAGGAACAGGAAGAGAAAAAAAATGTGGAGGGTATTACAACCAACCTTGCAAAGCCTCTGAATGTCCACCAGAAGGCAACAGAAAACCAAGATCCTCCCGGGCTCATTCAAGAAATCCTTGACAGTCCTCAGGTGTTGGCCTGCATCGATCTCTTTGGCCAAGAGGAGCAGCCTGGTTGTGAAAACCCTGGCCTGGGAAAAAACATCCTGAGTAATAAGGACCAAGGGACACTTGAGTGTGGGACCGAATCTGACGATAGCTTTGTAGATATTGCTACACTGGTAGAGAACATTCAGCTTCCACAGGTCCTACATTTCTTGGATGACCTTGATCAATCAAAAGGTCCCAAGGTAATCAAAACCAAAGGCATCAGAGACACTAAGTTGAGGGGGGTGCAGAAAAAGTCTAGTGTCATAAAGGCTTCCTCTGATCATGCTGCAAAGAACAAAAACGAAGCCTCTGAGCCTATCAGGGGTGCTGCCAAAGCCAACAGCAAGCCTGAGAGCCCAGACTGTGTGTCTGAGAGAGAACTGGTTCCTAGCCATGGTGCAGCCACTGACAGCGCTCCAGCCATCATGGCCAAGCATTCTAACAGCAAACCTCCGAAGGCTACCTCTGGCAGGACCAGCAAAACTAAGAGCCATGGGCCAGAAAAGACCAAAAGAAACAAAGAAAACACCTCTAAGAAGGCTGAGGAGGGTAACCTGTCAGGGGACAAAATCAAGTCAGGAGAGAAGCCAACCATTCCCAAGATGAAGCGGAAGAAAAATCAACCTGAGCTGACCCAAGAGCCCTTCAAAAAGCCTCGAAGCTGCCTAGCTAGACACATGCTGGAGTCTGTGAAGGTTTTCCATCCACTGGGAAAGAAGGTGGATAAGAAAATGGACCTGTCTTCCTCCCGAGACCTGGGAAACTCCAGCAACCCCAAAGGCTCCCAGCCATCCCCAGCTATCAAACGAAGGCTGGATTCTGTGCATGAGGAAAAAGGTCCTGAGAACAATCAAGTGAAACGCCAGAAACCAGTCGGCAGTGCTGAAAAACAGTGTTCACCTCAATCTGAATACCAGCTGCCTCCTCCTGGGAAAGTCAAGTTGGTACCATTGCTTTTTCCCACCTCGGACAAGCCTGCAGCTCAACCTGTTCCTCGCAGACCACAGTCTCTGGCATCACGTCGGCCTGCTGTGCCCAACCCTGCCAGGCCTGGTTCTAACTCAGCTCAACCTACTGCAGTCAGTTCATCTCGCACAACACCTGCCTCCATGACAGGTCCTGCCAGAGCAGCTCGGCCAATTTCTACCAAGCCAGACAAACCAGTTTTCACCAACTCTGCCCAGGCCAGTGACCCTCAGTCCGCTGCTGCCAGGCCTGTGCCCTATGAAACATCATCTTGTGCTCCTTTCCAGCGGGAGCCCGTTCGCACTGCTTTGACCACGCCGTGGAGGCCACCCAAGCCTCTAAGCCAAAATCTACTCCAGGATTTTGCTGTGCATCGAATTCCATGGAGGAAACCCGACATTTCTGGCCCAGTAATGTCAACGCCCATCACAAAGGAGCAGAGGCCAGAACGGGAGGCCATGAAGAGGAAGGCCCAACTAGAGCGTGAGAACGCCGCCAAATACACCTCTTTAGGGAAAGTGCAGTATTTCATTGAGAGGGAAAAAGAAATGGGAATTTCACAATACTATGGCTATGCATCTTAAGAGATGCTGGGAGAGTTGGTACCTCTCTGGATACCAGCTGTTTTTCCATAGATAGATAGATACAATTCTCAATGTTGATATATTTTAAAACTGAATAAAATTTTATAAATAGTATTAGTAAATGAGTAATAAAAAATCTTTTGAGTTTTGAGATGCTGTTAACTGTGTTTTTCTTTGGTGGAGTGGGGATCATAGGCTGCAGGTAAATAAAAGAATGGGAAGTTGAATGGTGGAGAAGTGACACGGGTAAGAACTGGGGGAAAGGGAAGAAACATTTCCACAGCCAGAAAGGCCAAAAGGGGAGAGATGTTATAGGTTTATAAAGAGAAGCCTGAGTGGGGGAAATGGCAGAAGTCAGAAGCAGGGACAGAGGTTAGGGTGAAAAGGGTCAATTTCGAATAGCATTGAAGCTGGCAGAAGATGAGTCTAGGTTGACCTTTAGAAATGTAGGAATCTCTTCTGCAGGTTGGCCTTATGTCTCATGACCACCAGAGAAGTATTTAAGAAAACTTGACTCCGGACACATGTCGAGAAAGTTTGGGTTGCCTTCTCCAGGTATGAGTGTAGTTGGGGAAGGTGAGTACAAAATAGGGGTATATACCAGGTGAATGGCAAGGGCTTAGCGTGACCTGTGGGCAGCTGATAACAGGGGCCTCGCCCAGTGCACTGCTGCCTGTGAGGCTGATCACAACAGGCCTGGGGGTATGAATCACCAGTTACTCAACACTTATGCACCAGGCCCCCTAATGCACTACTTCATTGAACCTTCACAACGCCCAAGGCCAGTATCACTGCCCACGTTACTGGTGAGTTTTAGCCAAGGGCCGAGGTCAGGTTGCATGTGGAGCAATGTCTCAATTGGTGGCCTGTCACCAAAGTCCTCAGTATTTGTGAGTGCCCGAGGTGGCCAACCTGGCTTGCAAAGCACAGCATGCAGAGGTTACTGTTAGACAACATCTAACCTCAGGAGAAGTCTAAATATTAACCTGACGGGCCAGCCAGGACCTCCTCCATAACTGGGCCTCAAGTGCCATGTGGTCTAAACACCGCCATCAACCAAAGCTCGAGAATAAAATGTGTTGAAAGCTTCTACTCCCTCTGAGGAGAGCAGTGAGTGCACGTGTGCCCTGGTGGTGCTCCGTCAGCCCCAGGACAGTACCAAGGGGCTCACAGGCGGATGTGGGGCTCACGGTGTTGGGGGTCCTGGCAGGGAGGCCTCATGAGGCAGCTCTGCTTTACTGTAGTAGTGACCGTAGGTGAAATCACTCTGCTCTTGGATTTTGTTAAAAAAAAAAAAATCCATAATGGGAAAAGGTTTTTCTGGACCCAGTCTGTCTTCAAAACTCTTTTTCAAAGGTGTTGGAAGGCAGTCCCAGGCAACGTCTTTCCAACGGGTAGTCTCTCCATCTTTCAGGTGCGGTTTGCGCCTTTCCTCTTGGTCAATGAATGTCCAAAATAGACCCATCCTTGGCCCCAGTCCCCTTGGTGCCATCACTCAAGAGGTTCCAATGAATGGCTCACCCAATGCCAAGATTCTGTACCTAAAGCACCAACACTGCAACCTCCGTGGCTACACCACCACCCCGCCTCCAAAGTGTCATTTCCTGAGAGGTCAGTGCTGCAGAGCCAGGTGCAGGAACTGCTCACGAGGTATCGGCTGGCGATTTAGCCCAGTGAAGAAGTCCAGGTACACATGCAGGCGGTGTGTTAGCTGAATTTCCTGGAGGCCTCCCGGCTTCTATTTAGATTACTCTCTTCACAACATCAATTTCTTTTTGCCTTTTCTTTCACAAGCCACTCTGAAAAAATGGAAAGCATTTCTGTTTAAAACTAAACATGCACCTACCATGCAACACAATAAATCTACTACTGGGCATTTATCCCAAAGAAATGAGAGGGGACAGTCACATATGTATTCTTATACCATTACATGCCTGAAAGCATGAATCTGAATTAAATTGAGATGGTTCAACAACCTGTCATCCATCCATACCATAGACTACTACCCAGTAATCAAAGGAAGTAACTATTGATACATGCAGTAACTTGGGCCAAATTCAGAGAATTATGCTGAGTGAAAAATGCTAATCCCTAAATGGTACATACTAGAAGATTCCAGTTTTATAATCTTGAAATGACACAATTATACAAATGGAGAACAGATTAGTGCTTGCCAGAAGTCAATGAGGGGGTCAGGGTGGGTGGGAGAGTGAGTGTGGTTATAAAATCAACATGAGGGAAAGATCCTGGTGGTGATGGAAATCTTTATCTTGACCATATCAGTGTCAATATTCTGTTGTGGTATTATATTACAGTTTTGGAAAATGTTACAATAAGTGGAAACTAGGTAGAGGATATAAGGCCTCTTGCTGTAGTATATCTTATAACAGCACATGAATCTATAATTATTCTAATATAAAAAGATTAGTTTTAAGAACACTCCCCATGTCTGGAGTGCAGCCCATACCAAGTATATGACAATGTGTGTGTGGGAATCAAGCAGGCATCAGTAGACTTTGAAGCTGTCCAAATAGTTCCAGTGGGCAGGAAGTTTGGGAACCACTGTACACAGCATCTCAGAAGTTTCCAAGAAGATGTTTATGAAGTGAAATTAAAAAATAAATTTTCCTCATGTTCTGCCTGTAAGAACATCTTTGCCAAAGGGAATAATTCAGAGAAAGACAAGGATCCTCTGAACTCATTTATATGTGGATCTAATGAACAAAATCAACTGAAGAACAAAACAGATCCAGAAACATGGAAACAGGGAACAGATTGATGAATCTCTGATGGAAAGAAAGAGATTAATCAAAGATCTTAGTCTGTCTGGTGTGGCTCAGTGGTTGAGCATTGGTCCATGTACCAAGATGTCGCTGGATGGATTTTCGGTCAGGACACAAGATGTTGCTGGATGGATTTTCTGTCAGGTTGTGGGCCTGATCCCCAATGGGGAGCCTGCCGGAGTCAGGCAATTGAAGTTCTCTCTCATCGATGTTTCTATCTCGCTCTCTCTCAATTCTTCTTTCTCTAAAATCAATAAAGGAAAGAATAAATTTTTTAAAAAAAGAACTTATATGCATATATGCATAACCCATGGTCATAGACAGTAGTACCATGAAGGCTGGTGGATGTGAGGGTAATTAATGGGAGAGAGGGTGGTTTAAATTTGCATGTCTCCGATAATTAGTGATGATGAGCATTTCTTCACATGGAAGGGGATATTTGTAATACTTTCAACATTAAAGAAAAATTTTAAATAATAATAATAACAATAATAAATGGGAATGACACAAAAGTATCCTATTATATTTTGGCCAGAGCTCCAGCCCTTATGAGGGAGAACCTCTGTCATTTTGTATTCATCTTGCAGGCTCCCTGCTTTGTAGCTTCAGTAACTAAATTAAGCATAAAAGTCAGCCACTTTGGGTTTTGTTTTGTTTTTTGTTTTACATATCTTTATTGTTGAATGTATTATAGATGTTCCCCCTTTTTTTTCCCTGTTGAACCCCTCCTCTCAATTCTGCACACTATTGTTAGTGTCCATGCATACATGCATAGAAGTGTTTGTGGTGTATTTCATCGGACCATCCTCCACCCTTCCCTTTCAGGTTCATCAGTCTAATAACTAATTTGTACTTTTTAATTGCTTCATCTTTTTCACCCAACCCACCAGCCCTCTCCATTCTGGCAAGCAACAAAATGTTCTCTATATCTATGAATCTGTTTCTGTTGTGCTTGCTCATTTTGTTTGTAGATTCAGTTGTTGATGGAGATGTATTAATTGCCTATTTATTGTTCATATTTTTGTTCTTCGTCTCCGTTAAGAAGACTCTTCAACATTTCATATAATACTGGTTTGGGGATGATGAACACCTATAGCTTTTTCTTGTCTGGGAAACTCTTGATATGTCCATTGATTCTAAATGATGGCTTTGCAGGATAGAGTATGCTTGGTTGTAAGTTTATCACTTTGAATATATCTTGTCAATCCTTTCTGGCCTGCAAAGTTTCCTTTGAGAAATCAATTGACAGTCTTATGGGAGACCCTTTGTAGGCAACAAACTGCTTTTCTCTTGCTGCTTTTAAGATTCTCTCTTTGTATTTAAACTTTTGCATTTTAATGATGATGCATCTTAGTCCGGACCTCCTTGGCTTCATCCTGTTTGGTACTCTCTGTGCTTCCTGGATTTGTATGTCTGTTTCATTCACCAAGTTAGGGAAGTTTTCTGTCATTATTTTTTCAAATAGGTTTTCATTTTTTTTGTTCTCTCTCTTATCCTTCCGGCATCCCCATGATGCGAATGGTGGCACACTTGAACTTTTCCCAGAGGTTCATTACAGTATACTTATTTTTTTGGATTTATTTATTTATTCATTTTTATTTTTTTGCTGTTCTTATTGGGTTTTCTTTGCTTCCTTATATTCGAAATTAATGGTTTGCTTCTTGGCTTTACCTACTCTATTATTGATTCCCTGTACATTATTCTTTATTTCACTTACTGCATCCTTCATTCCTGACAGGTCCATTTTATGTTGTTGATGATCTCACTAAGCTTCTTGGAGGTCTCCTGAAGTTCCTGGAAAATCTCACTAAGTTTCTTAAATGCCTCAGCAAGTTCCTTGAGCAACCTTATAACCAGTGTTTTGAACTCTGCATCTGATTGATTGATTATCTCCATTTTGCTTAATTCTTTTCCTAGAATTTTGTTACTTTCTTTCACTTGGGACATGTTTCTTTGTCTCCTCATTTTGGCTGCTACCCTGTGATTGTTTCTACGTATTTGGTAGAGTTGCTATGTCTCCTCGGCTTGTAGTGTGGCCTATTGCTGTAGGCTCCAGTGGCACAACCTCCCTGAACATCCCAGCAGGGCCTCAAGGTACACCCGTAGCATGGACTCTCCACACTTATGTTCTAATTCAGTCTTAATTGCTGTTGGCACATCAATGAGAAGGATTTACTCTGGCTGATCAGCTGCTGTGCCCACTGACCACTGGCCTCTGACTACCTTGCAGGATCAGCTGTATAGGGGCCCAATACACAGAGCAAGGCTTACTTCATCAAGACTCTGGTACACACTCATTGCGTGTGTCACTCGTGGAGATGGTTGGGTGGTGGTGCTTTGACGTGGTTTGAGGCAGTACACTGGGTGTGCTGGCTCTGATGCAAGGTCAGCATGTGTTATATCTGGGGCCACCCAGCATAAGCTACAAAGTGATCTTGCTGATTGCTGCTTCTTGTGATGGACTTGGAGGTGCCCTGAAAAGCCAAGTTATCAACCAAGGCTGGCTGCTTCTAGTGCCAGGTCAGGAGTCATTTAACAAGAGCTATGGGGCTCACTGAAACCAGGTGCTACTTGTTTGAGAGATTTTAGAAAATTCTGAAGCAGGATCCAAGACAGGCCAATCCTATGTAAAACCTTTTTAAAAAGCCTGGGTGGGCCCAAAAATTGGGTGGGGCAGGAGCTCAAGGAATACCAGGGTGGGGCAAACAGTAGGCGCCAGGTTGTTGGAGTCCCAGATATAGCATCCCATCTGCTTCCTGCTTCAGGGAAGGGCTAACCAGAGGAACAAAAACCTCCACGAGCACCTCTGTCTAGAGAAAGTTACCTCTCCAGTCCTTATCCCAAAACCAAACAGCTCAATTCTACCCTGTATGTCTCTGGTGCCTTTCAAGCTGCCTCCCCTTTGAGCTTAGAGAGAGCAAGTTTGAGTAAGTCCATGCGTGGAACCTTTAAGAGGAGCTGCCTGGGGCTCCAGCAGTCACAGTCTACCTCTGCCTCAGTTTATCTTGGCTTTTACAGCCAGAAATTATAAGGACTTCTCTCTCTGTAACTGGAACCCTGAGTTGGGCACTGGGTGTGAGACAGGGATCCCTCACTCTTCACGGAGGATCTTCCCAGCCCAGATGTCCTTCCTGATTAGTATCTGCTCCATGTGAGTGCTGGACCAGCCTGTCTTGGCAGAGAGGCCTCCTGGGGCACAACTGCTTTACAATAGCAGTGCGTGTATGATAAAAAAATAACCGCTCCAAGTTCTTCATTCTGTTATGGGATTCTGTTAAGAAAAAAATCCATGCTGGGAAAAGGTTCTTCTGCAGCAAGTCTGTCTTCAAAACTCTTTTTCAAAGGAACTTGGAAGGCAGTCCCAGGTATCCTCTTTCCAACAGGTAGTTCGACTCTCCATCTTTCAGGGTGCGGTTTGCGCCTTTCCTCTTGTTCAATGTGCAAAATAGACCCATCCTTGGCCCCGGTCACCGTGATGCATCACTCAAGTGGTCCCAATGAACTGCTCACCCAACACCAAGATTGTGCAGTGGAAGCTTAAACACTGCAATCTCCGTGGCTCCACTCCCACCCGCCTCCAAAGTGTCCTTTCCTGAGAGGTCAGTGCTGCAGAGCCAGGTGCAGGAACTGCTCAGCAGGTATCTGCTGCTGATTTAGCCCTGTTAGGAAGTTCAGGTACACATGCAGGCAGTGCGTTAGCTGAGCTTCCTGGACGCCTCCCGGCTTCGATTCAGATTGCTCTCTTGACGCATCAACTTCATTTTGCCTTTTCTTTAACAAGCCACCTTCAAAAATTGGTCAGCATTTTTGTTAAAAACTAAACATGAACCTAGTATATATCCCAATAATACTACTCTTGGGCATTTATCTCAGAGAAATGACAGGGTAGGGTCACACATGTATGCTTATAGCAGTTGATGCCTGATAGCATAAACCTGAATAAAATCCAGATGGTTCAACACATTGTGGTCCATCCATACCATATAATATTTCTCACTGCTCAAAAGGAAGAAGCTACTGATACATATTACAACTGGTGAATCTCCAGAGCCTTATGCTGAGTGTCAAAGGCTAATCCCTAAACATTATGTGCTGATGATTCCATTTTCATAATATTCTTGAAATGACACAATTATAGAAATGGCGAACAGATTAGTGGTTGCCAAAAGTCAATGAAGCGTGTGGAGTCGGTGAGAGAGTGAGTGTGAAGATAAAATCAACATGCGGGAAAGATCCTGGTGGGGATGGAAATCTTCATCTGGACTGTATCAGTGTCAATATCCTGGTTGTGGTATCATATTACAGTTTTGGAAAATGTTACTATAAGTGGAAACTGGGTAAGGGTATATGGCATCTCTCTGTATTATTTCTTACAACGGCACATGAATCTATAATTATTTTAATATAAAATGATTAATTTTAAGAACACTGCCCATGTCTGGATTGTATCCCATACCATGTAAATGACAATTTCTGTATGTGGGAATCGAGCAGATATTAGTAGTTTTTAAAATGCCCAAATAGTTCCCATGGGCAGCAAGTTTGGGAACCACTCAATAAGGCATCTCAGAAGCCTCCGTGAAGATATTTAAGAGGAAGGAAGCAAAAAACTTTCCTCAAGTTCTGACTGTAAAGGCCTTTTTCCCAAAGGGAATGACTCAGAGAAAGACAAGGATCCTATGAAGTCACTTATATGTGGAATCTAATGAACAAAATAAACTGAAGAACAAAATCGATCAAGAAACATGGAAGCAGGGAGCAGACTGACGAATCTCATACAGAAGACATGGAGGAAAGAGATTAACCAAAGAACTTATATGCATATGTGCACAACCCATGGACACAGACAGTAGTGCCATAAAGGCCCGTGGGTGTACGGAGTGGGGGGAATCAATGCGGCGGGGAGGGGAAGAGGAGACACCTGTAATACTTCCAACAATAAAGATAAATTTTAATAATAATATTGATAATACCAACAATAATAAAAGGGAATGACACAAAAGCATCCTATTACATTTTGGTCATAACCCCACTCATTTTGAGGGTGAGACTTTCGCCATTTCATCTTCTTCTGGCAGGCTCCTGGTCTTGTAGCTTCACTAATAGAAATTAAGTCTAAAAGCCAACCACTTTGGTAACTGGAATAATGTATCAAAAAAAAATTTTAATGGTGGAAAAAGAAGAAACATCTGTAACAAAAATAAAATTACTAAAAAAAATTACGTTTAAGTCATTTAATAAATAGTCCAATTTCTTCCTCTCCATCTCCATCCCAATGAGCTTTATTAAATCTAGGCTGAGAAGGTAATGATCCAAGTACTACTGAGTTTTCCAGAGTCCAACCAAGGTATTACAGGTGTGTTGTTCTCTTTTAAAATGAATGGTCCCCCAACATCTGACTTGCATTTTTACTCCTTTCCTATTCACTGCCTTCTTTCCAAGAAGTCTGTGGGAGACTCCACATGAACTTGCTATAACAATTGGCCTCTTATTCAGACTGTAAGAAGAAAGGACAAAGAAAGGGACTAAATCTTTCCTCTCATTACACTGGGACCCAATTTCACCTTCACAGTGAATCTTACTGTACTGTTGAGAGGATTTTTCAAATGTCCCTCAACTACATCTTCTCCAGTATTATCATGTCCTATTTTTCAGCCTACAGCTTCTCTGGGAAATTTCTCTTTTCAGTGAAAAACCATTGTTTATAATGCATTATGTGAGCAACATCAGTGTAATGAAAAAAGGCAGTCTTATCAGACAAGATAACCAGCTTTCCCCCCAATGATGCCATTTTTATTGCATTAAGTGCCATTTGCTCAGAGTGAATTGAAGAAGTCACATGGATGGACCCTGTACATCAAGTCCTCTTTCTCACCCAGTCAATTTCCTGTTTCAGTTTTACGCTCCAAGTGTCACAAGTACAGTAATGGCTCCATATAGACAAAAGAATAGAAAAGATTAAGCTACCTATTGTTTTTAATTTTTTAAAAATGTTTTATTGATTTTGTGAGAGAGAGGAAGGTACAGAGAGAGAATCATCCACGTGAAAGAGAAATGTCAGTTGGTTGCCTCCTGCCTGGCCCCTACTGGGGATCAACCTGCAACCTGGGCATGTGCCTGGACTGGCTATTGAAGGAAGACATCTAAGTCCATGGGTTGACACTCAATCCACTGAGCCATCTTTAATATTTGTTTCTGTTTTTGTATTTCCAAGATATCGATTTGGGTAAGATAAAATTAGGCATGTGTGGCAGTGAAGGTATGTAAATCTACTTTCTGAGAGAAGAACGATTCCTTTACAGGTTAGCAAAACAGAAGAAAGGTAAGTCATTTTGTTTAAGACAGAGGCTCTTCTGGAGGTAAGTGTACACAGACCACACACTAAATTCAGTTCAGGACAAACAATAAAACACAAGCTGAGCACAAAGATTATGTCTCACATGATGTCAAGTTTCTATGCAGCAACTTCTGGAGGCTCAACAGTCCAGGTGATATAAATAGAAGACTCAGAGGTAAAAAAACATACTTAGTTAGTCCTGGCTCTTTGTGAACACAGCTTCTTGCTGCATCAATTCACTCTGCTTATTTCTCACAGTTCCATAGTCCCAACCAAGGACTGTCATTGGTTCTCAAAAGGCATGAAGCCCTTTTCCCACCAATAGCCTTTTCTCAGGCCAGTCCTGCTGCCTTCAGTGTGGTTCCCCTGATCTCTTGCCTGCTGGTCCCTCTCAGACATCAGGTTTCCATTCACATAATATCCCCGCACAAAATCCCCATTCCCCAGTAAGTCTCTGACTCGGTTCCATGTTTATTTCTCAGTCCTATTCTAAGGCTTGACATCTAATAAATAACTGTGTGTGAAATTAATAAATGCTTCCTCTAAAAAATGACAAATGCTCCCTCCAGCTATAAAACTAGACACTACACCATTCCTTAAGAGAATTTTTTTGACTAATAAAAGTTGACTACAGTTTTACTTAAACACACACACACTCATATGGTAATACACCACAAAGAATGTAATGATCGGATCAAGCCATTCAGGATCAGAGGCTAATGCCTGTTGCCCAGGTAGCAATTCAAGCAGGTGCCACACTGAGCAACCTGTGACCCAGACCTGTTTCACAGGTGTTCCCTCCTCTGAACACTTACCATCATCTGTTGTCCGTCTCATTCATCCATTCAGTGGGCACCTCTACTGCTTTGTGAATCAAAGCAACTTCTTGGAATAGATTTTAAGCTCTGGGAAAGCAAGGATCATTCTTTTAATAATAACAGCAAACACTATTGATTATTTCTTATATGCCAGTCATAATGCTATGTGCTTTTCTGTATTAAGATCATATGGAATGGAACCACGATTCAAATTCAGGCAGTATGACCTCAGAGCCTGGCACACTCTCCCCTTCGATCTGGATCTGAGACTTCTCAGCTCTTTAAATGGCCTCAGTTTCTTTATCTGTAAAATGAGCATGACATAGTATCTACCTTAGAGGGTTGTTGTGAATGAAGATCAATAGACAGCTGATACCTGTAAAATGCTTAGAAGGTGGCTGACACATAATGGTACTAATTAAAGGTTAATTGTTATTTTAGTTGATAGGAAAGCTCCCAATTCTGCGAAATCCCTCAGTCCCTATTTTCGCATGGAAAGTCCCATGTCTTGGCAAAAGTTCCAAATAGGTCCAGAGGGCAGGCCAGGACATGGGTGGTAGGCTGCTGTCCTGGGTCACTCTTCACTGCCACTTTCAGAGCCCACCTCAGAAATCCACTTTTTCCTTGCAATTACCCCCTCCACACACACTCAGACAATATTATACTGAACAACACCTTAGTGAACAGATTGTAAAGCAGAAAGTGTTACCCTTTTTTTGTATAAATATTCTTGTACATAAAACATCACCATTTTCCCAGTGACTGTTCATTTCTTTTTTATTAATTAATCTAATTTTTAAATTTAATTAATTTATTTTTGTTACAGATGTTTTTCCTTTTTTCCCAACTGATACCCTCCTCAACACCCTCCCGCCCTGTCCCCAGTTTGTTGTCCATATCCATTGGTCATGCATACATGCATATAAGTAAGTGCTGTGGTTTATCTCTCCCCCCTCAAGCCCTCTTCTGGGGATTGTCAGTTTGTACCACACTTCCATGTCTCTGGGACTACCCCATTCCTCAGACTGTTATGTTCATTATATTCCAGATAAGTGAGATCATGTGGTATTTGTCTTTCTCTGCTTTGCTTGTTTTGATTAGGATAATACTCTCCAGGT
Organism: Molossus molossus; assembly: GCF_014108415.1. Taxonomy (NCBI): domain Eukaryota; kingdom Metazoa; phylum Chordata; class Mammalia; order Chiroptera; family Molossidae; genus Molossus; species Molossus molossus. Next base: position 15,237 of record NW_023425397.1, on the reverse strand, counting down.
CTTTTCATGTCATCTCAAAGGATAAGAGATCTTTCTTTCTTGCAGCTGCATAATACTCCATTGTGTATACGTATCACAGCTTTTTTATCCACTTGTCAACTGATGGGCATTTGGGATCTTTCTAGAACTTAGCTATTAAAATTAGTGCTGCTACAAACATGGGGCTACAGATATTCTTTCTGATTGGTGTTTCAGGCTTCTTAGGGTATCTTCCTAGAAGTGAAATCACTGGATCAAATGGCAGTTCAATTTTTAATTTTTTTGAGGTAACACTGTATTGTTTTCCATAGTGGCTGCACCAGTCTGCAGTCCTACCAGCAGTATACTAGAGTCCCCTTTTCTCCACACCCTCACAACCATTTGTTGTTTGATGATGTGTTGATGGTGGCCATTCTGACAGGTGTTAGGCTATTAATACCACATTGTTGTTTTAATTTGCATCTCCTAATGATTACTAATGTTGAGCATGTCTTCATATGTTTCTTGGCCATTTGTATGTCCTGTTTGGAGAGGTGTCTATTTAGTTTCTCTGCCCTTTTTGTGTGTGTGTTTCTGTGTGTGTGTGCTTGTGCCCCTAGCGGGAACCGGACTCAGCACTCTCTGGTCCACAGACCGACACTCAACCACTGATCCAAACTGGCCAGTGCCCCCTGCCCATTGTTTAATTGGATTATTTTCTCCTTTTTGTTTAGCTGTATGAGCACTCTATATATATGGTAAACTAACCCATTGTCTGATGTATTGTTGGCAATTATGCTCTCCCATACAGCGGGTTGCCTTTCCATTTTAGTGGTTGTTTCCTTTGCTGTGCAGAAGCTTTGAGTTTGATGTTGTACCACGTGTTCATTTACTCCTTTGTTTTTGTTGCAATTGGTGATGTATCAGTGAAAATTCTGGTGCATATGATGTCTGAAATTTTGTTGCTTACATTTTCTTCTAAGATTTCTATGGATTCATGAGTCACATTTCAATCTTTTATCCATTTTTAGTTTGTTCTTGTGTACAGTGTAAGTTGATGGTTTAGTTGCTTTTTCTTTTCTTTCTTTTTTATTTTTTTGTATGTAGCTGTCCAATTTTCCTAACACCGTTTATTAAAGGGTCTGTCATAACTTCAGTATGCTCTTGCCCTCTTTGTCAAATATTAATTGAGCATATTGTCTTGGGTCATTTTCTGGGTTCTCTATTCTGTTCCATCGATCTATCTGCCTGTTCTTGTGCCAGTACCAGGCTGTTTTGGTGACAGTGGCTTTGTAGTTTAACCTGAAATCTAGTAATGTCATCCCCCCAACTTTGTCCTTTTTTTTTCAAGATTTCTGTAGCTATTCGAGGTTTTTTTGGTTCCATATAAACTTTTGAAGTATTTGTTCTAGTTATGTGAAGCATGTCATTGGTATATTGATGGGGATTGCATTAAACCTATAGATTGCTTTGTGTAGTATGAACATTTTAATGATGTTAATTGTTCCAATCCATGAACAAGGTATGTGCTTCCACTTTTTTATATCTTCCTCAATTTTTTTTCCAACGACCTGTCATTTTCTGCTGATAGATCCTTTATTTCTTTGGTTAACTTTACTCCTAGTTATCTTAATTTATTTTGCCGCAATGGTAAATGGGATTGTTTTCTTAGCTTCTCTTTCTGTGAGTTCATTATTGGTGTATAAGTATACCATCAATTTCTTGACGTTCGTTTTGTATTCTGCTACTTTTACAAATTCATTTATTAAGTCTAGCAAATTTTTGATGGAGTCTTTGGGGTTTTCTACATATAGTATGTCATCTTCGAATAATGACATTTCACTTCCTCCTTTCCAATTTGGATCCCTGTTAGTTTTCCTTCATGTCTGATTGCTGAGGCTAAGACTTGCTGTACTCTGTTAAATAAGAGTGGCGAAAGTGGACATCCCTGTCTTGTTCCTGTTCTTAAGGGAAATGATTTTAGTTTTTGCCCATTGAGTGTGATGTTGGCAGTAGGTCTTTCATATATGGCCTTTATTATGTCAAGATATGATCCCTCTATTCCCACATCGCAGAGCATTTTTATCTGAAATGGATGCTGGAATTTGTCAAATGTTTTTTCAGCATCTATTGATATGATCATGTGGTTTTAATCTTCATTTTATTTATGTGGTGTATCACGTTTATTGACTTGCAAATATTGTACCAGCCTTGCATCCCTGGGATGAATCCTACTTGGTCACGGTGCATAATCTTTTTGGTTATTGCTGGATCCGATTTGCTAGTATTTTGTTCAGGAATTTGGCATCTATGTTCATCAGGGATATTAGCCTGTAGCTTTCTTTCTTTGTAGTGTCTTTTTTTGGAATTAGAATTATGCTGGCTTCATCAAACGTGTTTGGAAGTCTTCCTTCTTGAATTTTTTGAAATAGTTTGAGGAGAATTGGTGTTAGTTCTTCTTTGAATTATCGGCAAAACTCCCCCATGATGCCATCCGTGCCTAGGCTTTTGTTTGCTGGGGGAGTCTTGATTACATCTTCAATTTCTTCTGTTGTTATTGGTCTGTTCAAGTTTTCAATCTCTTCCCAGTCCAGTTTGGGGAGACTATGTGTTTCTACAAATTTGTCCATTTCGCTTAGATTGTCGAATTTGTTGCCATATAATTGTTCATAGTAGTTGTTAACGATCTTTTGTATTACTGTGGTGTCAGTTGTTACTTCTCCTCTTTCATTTCTGATTTTGTGTATTTGGGTTCTCTCTCTTTGTTTCTTGGAGAGTGTAGCTTAGGGTCCATCCATCTTGTTTATCTTTTCAAAAAAACAGTTCTTTGTTTCATTGATCCTTTGAACTGCTTTGTTGTTGTTTGTTTGTTTGTTTGTTTGTTTTACTCTATGTTATTTATTTCTACTCTGACCTTTACTATTTCCTTCCTTTTACTTGCTCTGTGGTTTTCTTTTTGTTTGCTCTCTAGTTCTTTAAGTTGTGAAGTTAGTCTTTTAGAGATTTTTCTTGTTTCTTGAGGTAGGGCTGTAGTGCTATGAACTTCCGTCTGAGAACTGCTTTCGCTGCATCCCATAGATTTTGTGTTGTTGTGTGTTCATTTTCATTGGTTTCCAGGAAGTTTTTAATTTCTTCCTTGATCTCCTTGGTAACCCATTCACTGTTTTAAACATGCCAATTTGCCTCCACGTTTTCAATTCTTTGCCTGTTCTTCTTGCTATTGATTTCTAGTTTCATGCCATTGTGATCTGAGAAGATGCTTGATATGATTTCAATCTTCTTGAACTTGTAGAGACTAAGTTTGTGTCCAGACATGTGGTCTATCTTTGAGAATGTCCCATATGCACTTGAGAAGAATGTGAATTCTGTAGTTTTGGGGTGTAGTTCTCTGTAGATATCTATTCAGTCCATTTGGTCTAGTGCTTCATTTAGAAGCTCTGTTTTCTTGCTAATTGTTTGTCCAGAGGCTCTATGCAGTGCTTTCAACGGGGTGTTGAAGTCCCCTGCTATGATTGTATTGCTATCATTTTCACCTTTGAAGTCCTCCAGAAGATTTTTAATGCATTTTGGTGTTCCTATATTGGGTGCATATATGTTTATCAAGGTTATATCTTCCTGTTGGATAGATCCTTTCAATATTATGTAGTGGCCTTCTTTGTCTCTAGTTATGGCCTTCATTTTGAAATCTATTTTATCAGATATGAGTATTGCTACCCCAGCTTGGTTTTGCTTTCCGTTTGCTTGGAAGATTTTTTCCCAACCCTTCACTTTCAACCTATGTGAGTCTCTTATAGTGAGGTGGGTCTCTTATAAACAACATATAAATGAGTCATGCTTTCTTATCTAATCAGCTACTCTGTCTTTCTATGGGAGCATTCCATCTGTTTAAATTTAAGATGATTATTGATATGTACTTATTTTTTTGCCTTTTTTCTTTAGTGTGGTTATATGTTTCTTCCTATTTCTCCTGCAAATTACAGTGGTGCTTTTCACATTTCTTGCAGTGCTAGTTTGGTGCTAATGTATTCCCTTAGTGTTTTTGTTTTTTATTTGTTGTCTGGGAAGCTCTTTATTTGACCTTCTATTGTGAATGATAGCCTTGCTCGGTAGATTAGTCTTGGATTCAGATCCTTGTTTTTCATGACCTTGATTACCTCATACCATTTCCTTCTGGTCCTTAGTGTTTCCTGTGAGAAGTCATCTGAGAGCCTTATGGGCTTTCCTTTGTAGGTAACCTGTTGCTTTTCTCTTGCTGCATTTAGGATTCTCTCTTTGTCTTTAATTTTTGGCGCTTTGATTACTATGTGTCTTTGTGTGGGCCTGTTTGGGTTCTTCTGAGTTGGGGCTCTCTGTGCTTCTTGAACTTGAATGCCTTCTTCCTTCACCAAATTAGAGAAGCTTTCTCTCACTATTTCTTCAAATATAGTCTCTAACCTTTGCTCATTTTTTTCTTCTTCAGGAACTCCTATGATGCGAATGTTATTTCATTTTCAGTTGTCCCACACTTCTCTTAAGCTGTTTTCTTGTTATTTTTTCCTTTTGGTTTTCTATTGGTAGATTTTTTCTATCCAATCTTCTAATTTATTGCTCTGGTCCTCAGCTTCCTCTACTCTGCTATTTAGACTTTCCAATGTGTTTTTTATTTCTGATATGTCATTCTTCATTTCTTCTTGCCTGTTTTTAATTTTCAACTGGTTGATTTTCAACATTTCTATGTCTTTACTTATGGTGCTCATGTCCTTACACCTACTGTTGAGCTTCCTCACGATCATGACTCTGAATTCTAGTTCTGTTAGCTTGCTTAACTGCACCTCATTTATTTCATCTTCGGTAGAGGTCTCTTGTTCTTTCTTTTTTTTTTTTTATTGATTAATTTTTGTTACAGATGATTCTCCTTTTTCCCCCACTGATTCCCCCCTTCCCCCCCCTCCCTACCCCTTCGCCAGATTGTTGTCCATGTCCACTGTTCATACATACATGCGTATAAGTTCTGTGGTTCAGCCCTCCCCCACCTCCCCACTCCTTAGGGGATTGTCAGTCTGTACCCCGCTTCCGCGTCTCTGGGACTACCCCGTTCCTCAAACTGTTATGTTCATTATATTCCACAAATAAGTGAGATAATATGAAATTTGTCTTTCTCTGTTTGGCTTGTTTCACTTAGGATGATACTTTCCAGGTCCCTCCATGTAGTCTCAAAGGATAAGAGATCTTTCTTTCTTACCGCTGCGTAGTACTCTATTGTGTATATGTACCACAGCTTTTTGATCCATTCGTCTACTGATGGGCATTTGGGCTGTTTCCAGATTTTAGCGATTGTAAATAGTGCTGCTATGAACCTGGGGGTACATATATTCTTTCTGATTGGTGTTTTAGGCTTCTTAGGGTATATTCCTAGAAGTGGGATCACTGGGTCAAATGGAAGATCAATTTTTAATTTTTTGAGGTGACTCCATATTGTTTTCCATAGTGGCTGCACCAGTCTGCATTCCCACCAGCAGTGTACTAGAGTCCCCTTTTCTCCACACCCTCGCCAACACTTGCTGTTTGATGATTTGTTGATGGCGGCCATTCTGACAGGTGTGAGGTGATACCTCATTGTTGTTTTGATTTGCATCTCTCTGATGATTAGTGATGATGAGCATTTCTTCATATGTTTCTTAGCCATTTGTATGTCCTGTTTGGACAGGTGTCTATTTAGTTCCTCTGCCCATTTTTTAATTGGATTCTTTGTCTTCCTTTTGTGGAGTTGTATGAGCACTCTATATGTATTGGAAATTAACCCCTTATCTGATATATCATTGGCAATGATGCTCTCCCATACAGTGGGTAGCCTTTCCATTTTGATGATTGTATCTTTCACTGTGCAGAAGCTTTTGAGTTTGATGTAGTCCCATGTGTTCATTTTCTCCTTTGTTTCTATTGCCTTAGATGATGTGTCAGTAAAAATTCTGCTGCGTATGATGTCTGAGATTTTGTTGCCCACAGTCTCCTCTAGGATTTTTATGGATTCATGAGTTACATTTAAGTCTTTTATCCATTTTGAGTTTATTTTGGTGTATGGTGTAAGTTGATGGTCTAGTTTCATTTTTCTGCAAGTAGCTGTCCAATTTTCCCAGCACCATTTATTAAAGAGGTTGTCCTTACTCCACTGTATGCTCTTGCCACCTTTGTCAAATATTAATTGAGCATATTGTCTTGGGTCCATTTCTGGGTTCTCTATTCTGTCCCACTGGTCTATATACCTGTTCTTGTGCCAGTACCAGGCTGTTTTGATAACAGTGGCTTTGTAATATAACCTGAAATCTGGTATTGTGATCCCTCCAACTTTGTTCTTCCTTTTCAAGATTGCTGTGGCTATTCGAGGCCTTTTTTGGTTCCATATGAACTTTTGAAGTAATTGTTCTAATTCTGTGAAGTATGCCGTTGGTATTTTGATGGGGATTGTGTTGAATCTATATATTGCTTTGGGTAATATGGACATTTTAATGATGTTAATTCTCCCAATCCATGAACAGGGTATGTGCTTCCATTTTTTTATATCTTGCTCTATGTCTTTTTTCAAAGACCTGTAGTTTTCTGCGAATAGGTCCTTTATTTCTTTGGTTAAGTTTATTCCTAGGTATCATAATTTTTTTGCCGCAATGGTAAATGGGATTGTTTGCTTCGTTTCTCTTTCTGTGAGTTCATCATTGGTGTATAAGAATGCCATCGATTTCTTGACGTTAATTTTGTATCCTGCTACTTTGCCAAATTCATTTATTAAGTCTAGTAAACTTTTGGTGGAGTCTTTGGGGTTTTCTATGTACAGTATCATGTCATCTGCAAATAATGACAATTTCACTTCCTCCTTTCCAATTTGGATCCCTTTTATTTTTTCTTCCTGTCTGATTGTTGAGGCTAAGACTTCCAGTACTATGTTAAATAGGAGTGGTGAAAGTGGGCATCCTTGCCTTGTTGCTGTTCTTAAGGAAAATGCTTTTAGTTTTTGCCCATTGAGTATGATGTTGGCTGTAGGTCTTTCATATATGGCTTTTATTATGTCTAGATATGATCCCTCTATTCCCACACTGCTGAGCGTTTTTATCAGAAATGGATGCTGGATTTTGTCGAAGGCTTTTTCAGCATCTATTGATATGATCATGTGGTTTTTATTCTTCATTTTATTTATGTGGTGTATCACATTTATGGATTTGCGAATATTGTACCAGCCTTGCATCCCTGGGATGAATCCCACTGGGTCATGGTGGATAATTTTTCTGGTGTATTGCTGGATTCGATTTGCTAGTATTTTGTTCAGGATTTTGGCATCTATGTTCATCAGGGATATTGGCCTGTAGTTTTCTTTCTTCGTAGTGTCTTTTTCTGGTTTTGGAATTAGAATTATGCTGGCTTCATAAAACGAGATTGGAAGTCTTCCTCCTTCTTGAATTTTTTGAAATAGTTTGAGGAGAATGGGTATTAGTTCTTTGAATGTTCGGTAAAACTCCCTCGTGAAGCCATCCGGGACTGGGCTTTTGTTTGCTGGAAGAGTCTTGATTACATCTTCAATTTCTTGTGTTGCTATTGGTCTGTTCAAGTTTTCAATCTCTTCCTGATCCAGTTTTGGGAGACTATGTGTTTATAGAAATTTGTCCCTTTCGCTTAGATTTTCGAATTTGTTGCCGTATAATTGTTCATAGTAGTTGTTACTAATCTTTTGTATTTCTGTGGTGTCAGTTGTTATCTCTCCTCTTTCATTTCTGATTTTATATATTTGGGTTCTCTCTCTTTGTTTCTTCGTAAGTCTAGCTAAGGGTCCATCAATCTTGTTTATCTTTTCGAAAAACCAGCTCTTTGTTTTATTGATCCTCTGAATTGTTTTTTTGGTCTCTATGTCGTTTATTTCTGCTCTGATCCTTACTATTTCCTTACTTCTACTTGCTCTGGGGTTTTCTTTTTGTTTACTCTCTAGTTCTTTAAGTTGTGAGGTTAGGTAGTCTATTAGAAATTTTTCTTCTTTTTTGAGGTAGGCCTGTAGTGCTATGAACTTCCCTCTCAGAACTGCTTTCGCTGCATCCCATAGATTTTGTATTGTTGTGTCCTCATTTTCATTGGTTTCCAGGAAGTTTTTGATTTCTTCCTTGATCTCCTCGGTGACCCATTCATTGTTTAATAACATTCTATTTAGCTTCCATGTGTTAAAATGTCTTTGTATGTTCTTCCTGTAATTGATTTCTAGTTTCATACCATTGTGGTCTGAGAAGATTCTTGTTATAATTTCAATCTTCTTGAACTTGTAGAGACTTAGTTTGTGCCCTAACGTGTGGTCTATCTTTGAGAATGTTCCATGTGCACTTGAGAAGAATGTGAATTCTGTGGTTTTGCGGTGTAGTTCTCTGTAGATATCTATTAAATCCATTTGGTCTAGTGCTTCATTTAGAGTCTCTGTTTCCTTGCTAATTTTTTGTCTAGAGGATCTATCCAGTGATGTCAGTGGGGTGTTGAAGTCCCCTGCTATGATTGTATTGCTATCGATTTCTCCTTTTAAGTCCTCCAATTGTTTTTTAATATATTTTGGTGCTCCTAATTGGTTGCATATATGTTTATCAAGGTTATATCTTCCTGTTGGATAGATCCTTTCAATATTATGTAGTAGCTTTCTTTGTCTCTAGTTATGACCTTCAATCTGAAGTCTATTTTATCAGATATAAGTATTGCTACCCTAGCTTTTTTTTTTTCCATTTGCTTGAAAGATTTTTTTCAGCCCTTCACTTTCAATCTATGTGAGTCTTTTGTTGTGAGGTGGGTCTCTTGTAAACAACATATAGATGAGTCATGCTTTCTTATCCAATCAGCTACTCTGTGTCTTTTTATGGGAGCATTCAGTCCATTTACATTTAAGGTGGTTATTGATATGTACTTATTTATTGCCATTTTTGTTTAGTGTGGTTCTATTTTCCTTCCCATTTCTCCTGGTAATTACAGCAGTCCTTTGAACATTTCTTGCAGTGCTGGTTTGGTGCTAATGTATTCCCTTAGCCTTTTTTTTTTTTTTTTTTTTGTCTGGGAAGCTCTTTATTTGACCTTCTATTTTGAATGATAGCCTTGCTGGGTAGAGTAGTCTTGGATTCAGATCCTTGTTTTTCATGACCTTGACTACTTCATGCCATTCCCTTCTAGCCTGACTTTTCTTGTGAAAAGTCAGCTGAGAGTTGTTGGCTTTCCTTTGTAGGTAACCTGTTGCTTATCTCTTGCTGCTTTTAGGATTCTCTCTTTGTCTTTAAGTTTTTGGCAGGTTGATTACTATGCGTGTTGGTGTGGGCCTCTTTGGGTTCTTCTTACTTGTGGCTCTCTGAGCTTCTTGAACTTGAATGCCTTCTTCCTTCACCAAATTTGGGAAGTTTTCTGTCACTATTTCTTTGAATATATTCTCTAGCCCTCGCTTACTTTCTTCTTCTTCAGGGACTCCTATGATACGAATATTATTCTGTTCCCAGTTGTCCCACAGTTCTCTTAAGCTCTCTTCCTGTTTTTTAATCTTTTTTTCCTTTTGGTTTTCTGATTGGTTGATTTCTTCTAGCCTGTCTTCTAATTCACTGATCCGGTCCTCAGCTTCCCCTACTCTGCTTTTTAGACCTTCCAGTGTGTTTTTCATTTCTGATATATCATTCTTCATTTCTTCCTGTTGGTTTTTCATTTCCAGCTGGTTTATTTTCAACATTTCTATGTCTTTACTCATGTTGCTCATGTTCTTACACATGCTGTTGAGCTTCCGCAACATCATGGCTCTAAATTCTAGTTCTGTTAACTTGCTTAACTGCACCGCATTTATTTCATCTTCTGTAGAGGTCTCTTGTTCTTTCATTTGGCTTTTGTTCCTGTTTCTCACCATTTTTGTTATCACAGTGGGCTTTTGAATCTGCCAAGTTTTCTCAGTGGGTGTTGGTGTTCTGCTGTTTGTGGCTCCCTCTCCTGGGTTTGGATGCACCAGGGAGGACCCACTTTAATCCCGCCAAGTCCCCTGTTCTCCGGGAGTCTGTGTGGCTCCAGCTGAGAGCTTAGCAGGCTACAGCGTTCCCAGGGCCCATGCAGGGTGGCAAGGGAGGCGGTGGGAGTAATTTCCCGCTGAGTTCCCTGGTCCCGCCGAGTCTCCTGGTGCCCGCGAGTCTATGGGCCTCAGCCTAGAGTTTAGCAGGCTACAGAGTTCCCAGGGCCCATGCAGGGTCGCAAGGGAGATGGTAGGATTAACTTCCCGCCGAGTTCCCTGGTCCCTCCGAGTTTCCTGAGGCCCGTGAGTCTGTGCGGCTCCAGCGGAGAGTTTAGCAGGCTGCAGAGTTCCCAGGGCCCATGCAGGGTGGCAAGGGAGACGGTAGGAGTAATTTCCAGCCAAGTTCCCTGGCCACGTCGGGTCCCCTGGTCTTTGGGAGACTGTGCGGCTCCAGCTGAGACCTTAGCAGGCTACAGAGTTCCCAGGGCCCATGCAGGGTTGCAAGGGAGACGGTAGGATTAACTTCCTGCCGAGTTCCCTGGTCCCGCCGAGTTCCCTGAGGCCCGCGAGTCTGTGTGGGTCCAGGGTAGAGTTTAGCCAGCTACAGAGTTCCCAGGGCCCATGCAGGGTGGAAAGGGAGACGGTAGGATTAACTTCCCGTCGAGTTTCCTGGTCCCGCCGAGTTCCCTGCTCTCCGCGAGTTTGTGCGGCTCCAGCGGATTGTTTAGCCAGCTACAGAGTTCCCAGGGCCCATGCAGGGTGGGAAGGGAGGCGGTAGCAGTAACTTCCAGCCGAGTTCCCTGGCCCCTGCCCATGCCGCTGTGGACCCTGGGCTCTCGGTCCCCTCTCATGTCCTCGCAAGCCTACCAGGATTGAGTGGGTGTTTCTGGTTAAGAGGTCCTCCAAGATGTCTTTTGGCTGCCCTTTCCTGACGATTCGCCTTTATTTTCGTTGCAAATCCAGTTTGGTCTTGGGAGATGGTCTGTGTCGCTCCATTCACTTCGCCGCCATTTTTTTCATCCCTCTTGTTCTTTCATTTGGCTTTTGTTTCTGTGTTTCACCATTTTGGCTATCACAGTGGACTTTGGAGCCTGCCAAATTTTCCCTGTGGATATAGGTGTTCTTCTGTTTGTGGCTCCCTCTCCTGGGTTTGGTTGAGGGAGCGAGGACCCACTTTAAAAACCACTGTCAATTCTTACTTTCCTGGTTAGAGTTGCTAGCCCAGAAGTGGTACAGTTATCCTATAACTTTTTGCCTGGAGGCTATCAGTAGTGATTACCTGAAGAGCCTAGGCTTCTGAATGAGTGAAAAACTCCATATGGTGATCAGAGTAAGGGGATTTTCCTAGGGTGGTGCAGATGCTGGTTGTTAATGGGCCTCAATTTGCATTTGAATGGTCACCTGGTGGGATTGAATCTCTGAGGGAGGGGCCGCCACCTCTCCCCAGTGCCCTGGGAAGGAGTAAGATGAGCACCTTCCTGTGTGGCCGCAACTCAGCAAAAGCTTTCAGCGCCCTCCAGATCCCGAGTTCCTCACACAGTTCCAGTCCAGTCTGCCCTCCTTCTGCTGGATCCTGAAATGAGTGGCCATGGCTATTTCAGCCTCTGTCCCAGCTCTGCGCTGTGGAGCCGCTTGGGGCTTTAACCCGAGGGCGCAGCTCCGAGCTCAGGCCTCTGAACACAACTCAGGCCGTGGCTGTGTGTGGGCTCCCAGCTAAGGCCGCTGTTCCCAGGCAAGGGTGCTGCTCACAGCCAAGGGCGCTGCTCTCTGTGGGCTACCAGCTAAGGCCGCCACCAGGGCCGCTGCTCCCAGCTAAGGTGGCTGCCGACCGTGGGCTCCCAGTCCCCCTCTCCCATCTCCGCAAGCCACCAGGATTGTGTCAGTGTCCCTGGTTATGTGGTCTTCCAAGCTGCTTTTGTGTTGCTTTTTCTTGATGATTTGTCTTTATTTTCATTGTACTTCCAGTTTGGTCCTGGGAGACGGTCTGTGTAGCTTCCATCCACTCCGCTGCCATATTTTTTCTCTCTGAAAAGCTTTTTATTTGACCTTCTATTTTGAATGATAGCCTTGCTGGATAGAGTAGTCTTGGATTCAGATCCTTGTTTGTTTTTCATGACCTTGATAACTTCGTGCCACTCCCTTCTGGTCTGTCATGTTTCTGTTTAGATGTCAGCTGAGGCCTTATGGGGTTTCCTTTGTAGGTAACCTGTTGCTTATCTCTTGCTGCCTTCAGGATTCTTTGTCTTTAATTTTTGGCATTTTAATTACTATGTGTCTTGGTGTGGGCCTGTTTGTATTCTTCTTACTTGGGGCTCTCCGTGCTTCTTGAACTTAATGCCTTCTTCCTTCACCAAGTAAGGAATGTTTTCTGACATTATTTCTTCAAATATATTCTCTTACCCTTGCCCATTTTCTTCCTCTTCAAGGACTCCAATGATGCGAATGTTATTACGTTTCTAGTTGTCCCACAGTTCTCTTAAGCTATCTTACTGTTTTTTTTTTTTGTTTTTTTTTTATCCTCACCCGAGGATATTTTTCCATTTTTTGTACAGATAGAGTGGGAGGGAGAGAGAGAGGAAGGGAGAGAGAGAGAGAAACATCGACGTGAAGGGACACATCGAGTGGCTGCCACCCGCACGACCAACCAGGGCCGGGGACAAACTGCAACCGAAGTACGTGCCCTTAGCGGGAACCGAACCTGGGTCTCTCTGGACCGCAGGCCGACGCTCTAACCGCTGAGCCAAACTGGCCAGGGCTATCTTACTGTTTTTTAATCACTTTTTCATTTTGGTTTTCTGATTGGTTGATGTTTTCTACCTTGTCATCTAAATCACTCATCCAGTCCTCTGCTTCCTCTACTCTGCTGTTTAGTCCTTCCTATATGTTCTTAATTTCTGTTATGTTCACTTGGTTGGTTTTCAATGTTTCTATATCTTTACACATGGTGCTGATGTCCTTACTCATGCTGTTGAGCTTCCCCAAGATCATGGCTCTGAACTCTACCTCTGATAATTTGCTTAACTGTTATTTATTTATCTCATCTTCGATAGAGTTCTCTTGTTCTTTCATTTGGGATTTGTTTCTTTGTTTCAGCATTTTGGCTATCTCAGGAGATTTTGGAGCCTGCCGAATTTTCCCTATGGGTGTTGGTAATCTGAAGTTTGTGGATCCCTCTCCTGGGTTTGGATGGGCCTGGGCGGCCCACGTTAAACACCACTGTCAATTCTTAATTTCCTGGGTAGATTTGCAAGCCCAGAAAAGGTTTGGTTATCCTCTAGCCTTTTCCTGGAGGCTAGAAGTCTCAGTTACTCAGTGCCTTGGAATTCAGCCCTGGTGTTCTGCATAAGTGGATTTCCAGAGGCTGGGATAGATGCTGGTTGTTAATCAGCCTCAATTTGAATTTCTTTGGCTCCCCTAGGAAAGGGTGAATCTCTTAGGGGGGTGTCTCCTGCTTTCCCCCACAGCTCTGGGAAGGAGCACTCTAACCACTGACATTTGTGGCTGCAACTCAGCAAAAACTTTGAGTGCCCTTCAAATCCCGGCTGTCCCCACAGAGTTGCGCCCAGTGTGCCCTCCCTCTACCATAGCCGCCATGTGAGTGGCTGTGGCTATTTTAGCACTCTGTCCCCGGCTCTCTGTGCTATAGAGCGGGATTTGTCTTCATTCCCCAAGGGCACTGCTCACAGCTAAGACTGCTGCTGTCCGTGGGCTCCCAGCCCACCACCCTCTCACAACTCCGCAAATGCTACCAGTGTCCCTGGTTACATGGTCCTTTCCTGCTACTTTTCTTTTGCTTTTTCCAAGGGTTTGTTTTTATGTTAGTTGTAACTCTTATTTGGTCCTGGGAGAGTCTCTGTGTAACATCTATTTACTCCAACTTCATTTTCCCATCCTCTAGGCCTATCTTGTGTGCAGCTGGGTTGCACAGGCCTTTTTGGTGCTTCAGCACCCCACAGGTCCCACTGGTAACTGGATCGCACAGTCCCTGCTGGGTCGCACAAGCCTCTCTGGTGCCCCCTCACCATGCAGGTCCCACGGGCAAGCCGCTGGATTGCACCAGTTTCTCTGGGGCTCCTGCTTTCAACTGCACTTGTGAGCTGCTGGACCACACAAGCCTTTGTGGAGCCCCAGGTGCCGCTGCTGGTGGCCGGGACATGCTGTTGCACCATGGGGCTCAACTCCTGCTCAGCATTAGCTGTTAGTTTTGGGGCATAGGTTTCTGCTGCTGAACCGTGCTTCTGTTGCCTAGTGATGGATGACTGCTCCCCAGTCTCTGTTGCTGGGGGTATATCTGGACTCTGATTAGGATGCTACTATGTGGGATGGTGCTGGATTTGGGCTGTGCAAGGCTTCCGTGACCAGCACCTTGGGAGCTCCACTACTTTGTGCCCAGGTCTGTGTTGACACAGAGTGTCCACTGGTCCAATGGTGCCAGGTGCACTGGTGGGCTCAGGTTGCTGGGCATAGCCGCTCCCATTGCCCCCTCCCTGGGAAGACTTGGGATCTCCAATATGGTGGGAAACGCCCTAGAGGGCCACTTACCATGGTAGCTGTCTGCTCCTGTCCACAGCAAAGGAACTTCTTGCTTTGTGGCTCTGCACTGCTTTGGTGTGGTCGTCCACCTTCATGTCTACTCAAACTCTCTCACACACTCGCTCACTTTCTCACACACTCACACTCCCTCCTCTGGATCACAGTCTTGTGGGATAAAATCATGTCTGTAGTAATGACTAAAGAATGAAAGGAAACAGAAAATTATTTCCTGGAAATATTTTAATGGAAATAGCACTGGGTTTCAGCCTCCTTAATCTTTTTCTTTGCACTCTTTTTTTATTTTTTAACTTATTATTTCATTTATATTTTTACTTCCATATCAGAAACATGGTTGGTGCATGTAATTTTTTATTTAATAACTTCAATGATAACTTAGGAAGAATGCAAAGAGAGGCTGCAGAGGGCCACCAGCCAGAAACAGTTCAAATGGAAAGTTCCCAAAGTTAGTCTCCTGGGTTCTTGGCATTAAGGCAAATTCTAAGCTCAATTCCTACATAGGCTGTATTGAGTGCTCTTCACCCTCCACCACTGATCAGTGTGTGCGGAAGCCCTGGGTCCGGATCCAGTGCTGCTGCCCTTTCCCTCTCGCCCTCTGCACACTGTCACCTCCATTCCCACCCACTCAACACCACCTCCCCATCTGAGTCTGCAGTACTACTGGGACACTACCTTCAACCTGGAGAGAACAGACTGAAGGCAGCTGATGGCCCATGTCCACTCTCAGCACCTGTTGCGTGTGTTGGAGCGTCTGGGGATGG